>NC_142932.1:75589166-75744166 GCF_046866305.1 Octopus bimaculoides
GTCCGGCAGTCGCCATGATAGATCGCTGACCACAACATTCACTTTTTTTCTCCGTCTTTTTCTCCTTATTCTTTCTGTCGAAGAGCGTAGCTCGAAACGTTAAAGATTTTCTCTATTCCCGAGCGTTAAACTAATACATCCTTTTGTTATTTACACCACCTGTCCTCGTCTGTTGTTGTTTTTTTCGTAAATTCTCCCATATATGTAAATATATATGTGTATATATATATGTATATGCATATATATTTATGTGTATATATATATGTATATAGATATGTAGCGTTCGATCATATAATAACATAAATAATATATAAATGTATGCATATATCCATACATATATGTATATACCTACATCTATATGTATACATACATGCATATGTGGGTACAGGACATCACAAAAAACGTTAAACACAATGAGAAACGAAAACAAAGACGAAGACAGAAAACGAACTTTTTTCGAACAACGAAAGAAACAGACAGAGAAGCGAAACATGCAGCATAAAGAATATTTCCCGTCTTCATTGTCCCTGTTCCATCTACTCCGCATTTCGAAGGCAAGGACAATACGCGACTTCGTTGGAACAGTCCTTGTTGCAAATTAATTGAATTTGGAATTTTTTGCGGAGGGTGAAAGTGTAAACAAGAACAGGACTTACTGTCTTTTACTGTCTTGTTCTCACTGCCCTGTTCTTGTTTACACTGTCACCTTCCGTAAAATTTTCCAAATTTAATCAATTTGCGGGAAGGACTGTTCCAACGAAGTCGCATATTGTCCTTGCCTTCGAAACGCGGAGTAGATGGAACAGAGACAACTGAAGAAAGGAAATATTCTTTATGTTGCATGTCTCGTTTCTTTGCTTGTTTTTTTCGTTGTTGGAAAAAAGTTCGTTTTTATGTTTTTTCTGATGTCCTGTACCCACATATGCATGTATGTATACATATAGATGTAGGTATGTACATATATATATGCATATATTTATATGTTATTTATGTTTTTATATGATCGAACGCCACACACTGTCTCCAAGTAAGTTTTATCCTAATATTTCTATTGCGCACTCTACTACTATTACTATGACTTCCTTTTCTATCTCTCACCCTCTCTTGTTCTTCATCCTTTCTGTTTTTCTCTCCCAACCCTCCCCTATTCTTCTCTTCCTTTCACTGTTCCCTCTCTCTCACTCCTCCTCCTTGACTCTCTCATCGCTGACACGTGACGAAAGGGATTCTTTCTTTCTACTTCCTGCCTTCCTACAGAGAAGACATGAAATTTTTTTGTCTCTCATTTTACATTTAACTTCCTGTTCAAAATAATAATTTTTCTATCGTCTTGGCCTGACAACCCTTACGGTTTATTTTCACTGTTCTGTCTTGTTCTCACTGTCCTGTTCTTGTTTACACTTTCACCCTCCACAAAAAATTCCAAATTTAATTAATTTGCGGGAAGGACTGTTCCAACGAAGTCACGTATTGTCCTTAACTTCGAAACGCGGAGTAGATGGAACAGGGACAACTGAAGAAGGGAAATATTCTTTATGTTGCATGTCTCATTTCTCTGTTTGTTTCTTTCGTTGTTCGAAAAAAGTTCGTTTTCTGTCTTCGTCTTTATGTTTTCGTTTCTCATTGTGTTTAACGTTTTTTTTTTTTTTGTGATGTCTTGTACCCACATATGCATGTATGTATACATATATGTATGGATATATGCATACATTTATATATTATTCATGTTATTATATAGATATGTATGTATATATACATACGTATATAGATATGCATGTTCGAAACGTTAAAGACTTTTTCACTTCCCGAGCGTTAAACTAATACATCTGTTTGTTGTCTACACCACCTGCTTTCATCTTTTGTTTTTCTGTGAATTCTCCCTATATATGTATGTATATATATGTGTATATAAATATGTATGTATATATATATATATATATATATATATATATATATATATATATATATATATATATATATGTATATATATTTATATTTGTATATATATGTATATATATTTATATTTGTATATATATGTATGTATATGTATGTATGTATATATATATATATATATATATATATATATATATATATGTATTTATATATGTATGTATTTATATATGTATGTATTTATATATGTATGTATGTATATATGTATATATATGTATGTATATATGTATATATATGTATATATATGTATGTATATATGTATATATATGTATGTATATATGTATATATATGTATGTATATATATATATGTATATATATGTATGTATATATATATATGTATATATATGCATGTATATATATATATATGTATATATATGCATGTATATATATATATATGTATATATATGCATGTATATATATATATGTATATATATGCATGTATATATATATATATATATATACATATATATGTATGTATGTGTATATATATATATATGAATATATGTATATATATATACATGTATTTATGAGTATATATGTATATATATATATATATATGTATATATTTGTATGTAAATACATGTATGTATATATATATATATATATATATATATATATATATATATATATATGTATATATAGCACTCTGCGTGTGAGTGTACATCTTTGTGCCTGTCTTGTAGCGCCAGTACCAATTTGTTTACAACTCTGTAACTTAAAGGTTGGCAAAAAGTACTGAATGGTGCTGATTTGTTTGACTAAACCATTTAAGGCAGTGTCCTAACACTGCCACATTCCAATGACTGACACAAATAAAAGATAAAAAACACATATGATGGAGTCCTGAAATGGTCCTGGTTTTGAGTAAAAGAAAACACAGATTGGTAAGTTAACTATGGCTTTTATTCAACGGATTCAAACATACATTGTAGCGGTCCTTTAGTCTTTCTAAGCCCTGTAAAAGAAGTTAGAATTTTGGGCCTCCAAATAGGCAATTTGAGATACACTTTAAGCCAAGAACCTTTCAGTACCCCCTCATGATGTGTGTGTATATTTATATATATATATTTATAAAAAAGAAGTTTGAAAACGCCAATATATAAAAAATGAATTTTAATTTAAAATTTAGTCAGAGATGTTTTTAACATGTTTTGGTTCTTTTAAACAGAACCTTATCAAAAATACATATTTAGAAAAATGAAATTAAATGAAGAGTTCATAATTGTTCCTTACTGGTGTCAATAGTCCACGTGGGGTCATTTTTTGTTGGTTATAGTAGTGGCCGTGTTTGCAATGGTAAATGGCAGTGACCTCTGTCCATGTCATATATGTATATGTGGGTATATATATATATATATATATATATATATATATATATACAATGGGGGCCTAAAAAGTTCCTGGCTTTGGGCAAAAGAAAATCCAGGAGGATCAGTTATGATTTTATTCACAGATTCACACAATTATTATAGCTGTCCTTTAGTTTTTCTAAGCCCTTGAAAAGGAGTCAGAAGGCTGGGTCACCAGCAAGGCCTTTAAAGCCAGGAACTTTTCAGCACCCCCTCGCATATGTGTGTGTGTGTGTAATTGGTTTCATTCCAGCATTAAGCACACAAAGATGAAAGCTGAGTAATGTTATGTATTACAGTGAAACAGTAAAATCTGAGAAAACTCATCATGGACTGTGTTAGCAGCTTACAGCAAACACTATACAGTATACACAATGAAAATAAACTACTTTCATCTTGACAAAGGGCCCCTACATAAAACATCATCTCTCTCTGTTTCTTGACAACAAACTCATTCCACTCTGTGAACTTATTGGTAACGGCATTATTGATTCTGTTCTGTTCAATAAATAATTCAATCATTCTCTTTGTGTATATATATGCCTAATATTGGTAAAGAATTACTTTTATTTTGTCTTCTAGCAACACAGGAGCACAAATGACTTGTGATGTTAGCAATTCCAAAAAAACGGATAACTACCTTCGTTTAAAAAGATGGACATCATCAATTGATGATGTTACACCGAAATCGTTGTTGGACAATTTCAAAATTGAGTAAGTAATATCAACTCATTAGGAATTTATTCTAAACCAAACAGGAAAATGTCTTATCTTTTTTTGTGTGTGGAAGTTTATTAAAACTACATTCTCTCTCCCATCTCTGCCTGTCACTATGTCTGTCTGTCTGTCTCTCCTTTCTCCTTCCCTCCTTGCCCATCTTTCGCCTTCTTCTTTCTCTTCTCCCTCTCTTTCGTTTCTCTTCCTCATCTCTCCTTTCTCCTTCCCACCCTCCTCCTTCCCACCCCTCCTCCTTCCCACCCCTCCTCCTTCCCACCCTCCTCCTTCCCACCCCTCCTCCTCCTTCCCACCTCTCCCACCCCCCTTCTCATATCCCTCCTCTTGCCCCTCTCCCCTTTCCCTCCCTCCTCCTTTCCCTCCTTCCACCTTTCCCTCCTTCTTCCTCACACCCCTCTCTCAAAACAAGCAAATGGGTCTCTCGCCATTTTGTTATTTCAGTCAAACTATTCCCATTGGGACTGGAACAATCATATACAAACTTCAGAAGAAAATCTTTGCAATGTTTAGTTACAATCTTTTTTTTTTTTACATTCTCAGTTTAATCTCCCCACCACCAATCAAGTCCTTTTATCTCTTGATAAAATTAAGAAAGAACCACTCAAGCACTGGAATTGATTTAATCAATTCTATCCACCTCACTACAAATTTATGGTCTTTGTGGCGAAACCAATATTGCAGACAAGAAGTAGAATCAAAGAAATGGAGGAGAAATTAATAGAAAGTTCCACAGAAATAATTGTGGGAATTTTATAGATGGAATAATCTAAGAGTTCATGAATACTTCCTTTCTTTAGGTGTGTATATGTAGGTATATGTCTGGATGTGTAAGTATATGCATAAGTATGTGTACATATATATATATATATATATATTCATGTTCGTGTATGTGCATGCATGTATGTGTGTGTGGGGGGCATGTATATATATATATATATATATATATATATGCGAGTAAAAATAAATACAAAAAAGGTGGATTTTTTTGTATGATTGTGTATAGAGGAATATATTATTTTGCTTAAAAGAGTTCCAACACTGTCTGTTTTTTGTGTTTTATTTATATTCCTGCAGAACTAATGTGGGGTATAGAATATGGAATATATAATATGATATACAATATACAATATAAAATAAAATAAAATAAAAATAAAAATGGATGGCACCATGAAAGAAAGTATTGAATGTAGATGAAATATTGAGTGTTCAATATAAAGGATCAAATATATAAATATATAAATATAAATATATATATATAAAGGCGACTCGAGTTTCAGGGCTATTTCCCTTCGTCATGGCCGGTATGACAGACTTTAACAGACATATATATATATGTATGTATGTATATGAGTGTGTGTATATATATACATATGATTGTGTATATGTGTGCATATATGTATGTGTTTGTGTGTATGTACAAGTGTATATATATGTGTATGTATGACTGTGTGCAGGTGCATGTGTGTTCTCCTTGTCTTGATTGTATATAACAAATGACATCTTTGTGTGCAATCTCCTGTGAGGGCACATGGAGGCTATTTGATATTTGTAGGTTTTCCACACCCATGTGACTTAAACCCACACCTCTCTGTTTACATAACTGAGTGTGCTACCGATTACACTAGTGAACCTACCTGTTTTTTTTCTGTCAGATTTAAGAACTATAATTAGTTCGTAGTTGTTTTTGTAAACAAACTTTCATGTGCTTTTTTACAGCAAATGGTTTTGTTAAGCAGTGCCAATTTTTACAATTCTGTAAATAATAAAAATAGTATTTTATAAGCTTAAAGCTTATAGCAATCACAGCGCAATGACTAAAGAAAATAGCCTAATAATGGGGCATATAAGCCCTTAACAGAACAAAGTAGGTTTTCTGTATGCATGGGACTTGAACTCTCACTTCTCTGTTTACGCAACCGAATGTGCTACTAATTACACTAGCGAACCTACTTGCTTTTTTCTGTCAGATTTAAAAACTATAATGAGTTCATAGTTGTTTTATAAACAAACTTTCATGTGCTTTTTTTATACTGTGAATAGTTTTGTTAAGCAGTGCCAATATTTACAATTCTGTAAATAATAATAATAGTATTTTATAAGCTTAAAGATATCTATATATATGTAAAAGCACCTATGCAGTGCCGTGTGAAAGCACCCAGCACACTGTAAAGTGGTTGGCGTTAGGAAGGTCATCCAGTCATAGAAACCATGCCAAATCAGACTGGAGTCTGGCACAGCCCTCCAGCTTGCCAGCTCTGGTCACACCCATGCCAGCATGGACGATAGACATTAAATGATGATCATCAAATGTAAAACAGGAGGACAATGAAGAAACAGAAAACAGGAAAAAACACACAAAGGGCTTGAACATGCTCTCTCCACATGTTTTTGACATTTTATTGATAATATATACACACATGAGTGTGTGGGTATGTATTAGCATGTGAATGATTCCACTATTATTTCACTTTGACCTTCAATACATGCAGCCTAAACACTCCACATTAGACCTCCACTTAAACAAATAATTTGAAAAATATTGAAACATTTTTCAATGGGAACAAGTAATTTGGTCTCTTTTTGGCATCACAAATACCTCAGTTGTGACATACATCAATGAATCAGTCTTGTACCCTATATTCTCTAAGGAAGAACATGGCAAAACAGCAACCCTGAAGTCACAACATAAACACAAGTGTTCACAATCTCTGGATATCTCTCATGGTGACCCCATATGTATAACATACACAAAACTAATATCTCATAGTGTAACTTCTTTCTTTTGTTTTGGAAATGTTTCTTTTCCTGATTAGTCATTGATTATTGATCAGTTATTGGTCCTTCAATACAAAATTCTCAAGACCTTCTCTGAAAACTGAGCACATCTACAGGATGGTCCTCTTGTTACATATAACTTCTTGGTGTCTGTGTTCCTTTCCAAAAATGACCAAAACTCAGTTTTGGACATTGGTAGATCTTCTTAAAGACTCTCAACAACAGAGGTTGCTGTTTGGTAGGTAACAGGTGAATCACAAAAGGCCTTGCATGTATTAAATCCTCTATGTACTCTCATGAGTGAGGGGTGGGGTCTATCTAAGTCAGAATATTTCATAATCATGGATGCATGTGATCCGAAACACTGCAATGAAATATATACAGTTTGTGGTTTTTAGATAGTCAAATCTTGACTTCCATTGAGCTTGAATTTTAGTGACAGAGGGCAGCACCAGACAATTAAGTACCACACTCTCTCATTCCTAACTAGATCAGTGGTAAGCTAGGCTGATTCAAATGGAGTTATACCTGAGATGTATAGTTGGTTAACCAGGGCAATCTATGTCTCTCATCATGCTCTGAGGTACACATTCAACAGCAGTGTTGCTGGCTGACTATCACCTTTCTGTCCATTGAGTCTTGACTACTGATGGTTTGCTTTCCTTCCCACACTCTGCTGGAAATCCAGTCTTCATAAGTACATGGTAACAAACCCTTAAAGAATTTCATGAAGAGTTTAGGACATGTCAGCTACTCGCAACTTTATTTAGGGAGAAACTGTTACAAGCAGCTAGTTTGTGGAGTCACAGATGAGAGATTGGTACCAGTAGGGAATTAATAGTAGATGAGTTGTTTTGAAAAGGAATTGGTAAGATACATACCTACTGCTACTCATATAAATACATCCTTGATTGTATGCAAACAGAGGTCATTTTCTGTTTGATAAGGCACATCAACATATTGCAACTTCTAGGGATGGGGTGACAGAGAGAAAAAGGATATATACTGCTGCTGAGAAATAATTGGACCAATAGATAGATAAACAGTCACACACACACAGCGGTAGGCAGGCATATAAATAAGTATTACCAACAGAGAAAGAGAGGAGGAGGAGGGGGAGTGTTTCTATTAAAAATATAACTTTGATTTATAAAAACATTGATGAAGGAAAATAAGTGTTAGTTTATTATTGACAAAGGGTGTGTAGTGACTCCATAAATCTAATTGGTTCAGTCAGTAGCGTAGTTATAGTTCAGAAGAACTATAAGTTTGTTTGGTTATAAGTTTGTCTAAAAGTCTGTTTTACAACCAAGAGAGTGTAGGTTTTTATATTTTATTTTATTTATTTTGTTTAATAAGTTTTCACAATTTACAGGCCTGACGTGTATTGGTGATTCAGTAGAATGTATATGACAACATCACAATTTTGATAAACATATACATTCAAAGATATAGACATTAATGCTTGTAAACACACACATACACACACACACACACACACACACACACAGATTTATACATGTATGTATATGTGTATGCATGTGTGTATGTTCTCTTCTGTTTTTAATTGTTTAACTTCTTCTGAGGAAGGAGTTGGTTTCAAACAAAGATATAAAGTTCCATTGTTGAAATTAGCAGAAAGACCACCCTTTGGGCGATTTTTTTTACTGGCCACTTGATAGTATTTTCACATTTGATTTTTAATTCTAATAGTTTTTATGATATTTTACGTCTAATTATTTCTTTGTATAATAGTGCTCACTTGCTTAGTAAATATTGCTTTCATTAGTTTATCAGTTATAATCTCTCTTTTTTTTAAACAAATATCAAGGTAGTCCAACTATGGAGGGAGGAGAAGCAGTTTGTTAAGTTTTATCTTCCCCTCAAAGCAACATAAAGATTTCATTTCAGCAGCTCATCTGTAAGCTGCAGTGTGTGTGTGTGTGTGTGTGTGTGTGTGTGTGTGTGTGTGAGAGAGAGAGAGAGAGAGAGAGAGAGAGAGGGAGGGAGGGAGAGAGAGAAAGAGACAGGGAGAGAGAGCATGCAAACAATGAATGAAATAAACCTTCCATGTTTCTTTATCACTCTCACATATATTTATGTTTTTCAATATTTTTCTCCTCATAAATATATTTATATACTAAAGAAAGAAAGTTTGAAAAATTATGAATTTTTTGCTATCCCATTCCCTGCCTCCAATTGAAATATTGGAGAGCCTGAGAAGAGCTATGTAAACGATAATTCATTTTAATAGCATACTTTTCTGTTAGAAAATGGTTTTTCTTACACACATACACATACACATGGCTTTGCTTGATTGAGGTGGGGGTAAAAATTTAGATTAAAATATTTTTTGTTGCTTATATTCCACCAATGGACCACGCATGTGTTACTTTGGCATCATAAAATGTGTTTAATGGGAGAAAAATATTGAAAAATCATCAATACATGTGAGAGTGAAAATGGGGTGGTGGGAGGTGATTTAGGTTGTGCTAGAAACAACAGCCAAACCTCCCTTGAACTGTTTACCTTTTCCTCTGAAAATATTTACAATTTTTTTTTTTTTTTACTGAAAAGGGCTCCTCCCATTGTTTTTAATTACAAAAGAAAAAAAAAATGGCCAAAAGCTGTCCAGATAATTATTATTATAAGTCTTATAGATTCCAAACAACCATAACAACAAAATCACTTAATATCTCTCTCTCTCACGCACACACACACATACACACACTCAGAGCTTGGAAATAGGTGAGGGTTAGCAACAAAAAAGAAGGAAAGGCATCTGGCTATAGAAATCTGCCTTAACCAATTCTATCTCGTATATGCAAACATGGACAAGTAGATGTTAAAATGAAAATGAAATTATATATATATATACATACAAAAATACATATTGTTTATATTCAGTTACTTTTTAAATGTTTTTTTTAATTTTTAATTTAAAATCAATTTTTAAAATTAAATTTTATTTTCGTTCCCATTTTTATACAGGAGTATACACACACGTTTTACCACACTCCACTTTTACATATATCCATTGACCTAAAATAATATTTTGTAGAATACCCACATTTGAAACAATTGAAAAAATATTTATAAACACTTAGCCCACAAACTCTGCCTCCATAAAACACAAAGGTTAAAATTTCTACCTATTAATCAATGAACCCCTAAAAAGAGAAATTATTGAACAATAGCTTTTACACCTACCCACATTTTATGAACAGCAAGATACAAGATTAATTTTTATACTAACACCACCATAGCATGTTCAACTAATAACCCCAATCTTCCAAATACAACCAGGAAATACCCTAAATAACAACAAAAACAAGTAAAAAAATGACCAGCTAAAATATACCACCTGCTAACATTCTTTTGTGAATCTTTAAAAACTCCATAACAAAAAAGTGGGAGCACCCAATTACTAAGTTTTTAAATACTGGATTAAACTTTGAACCTTTGACCTTTAAGCAAAAGATTAAATCCAATCAAACCAGAAATAACTACTGGCACATCCAGTGATCAGAAGGCTTCCTATGCCTACCTACTTCCTTTTTGTGAACCGCTAAGAACAATCTCATGACATGAAGCAGACACACCCAAATGTACACAGCTGCTTACAAAGTACTATATGCATGAATGAATTCTAAACAATAAGAGTACCCCAAATTTAATCTATAAAAATTTCTCCAAAGCACCTCTCCATGACAACCCTCTCTACAACCTAATTACTACTCCATTCAAACCCATATACTCAAGGAAGATTTTAGCTCAACAGAAATAATATAAAGCCAAAGTTAACTTCATTGCATCACAGTCCAACGAAGGCTTAACTGGCTGAAACTTTGAAGTTATTGTCAATAATATTTTTGTCTTAGAATAATAGGTATGTATGTATGTATGTATGTATGTATGTATGTATGTGCATATGTATGTACAGATGTACATATGTATGTACCGATGTACGTATGTATGTATTTTGTATGTATAATATAACAGTTAAAAAGAGTTATTTAAATAACTATTGCATACATGTTTCTATAACGGATATTTATATTGTAAATATCTATAATTTCATTGGCAATTGAAATCTAAATAAGTCTTTAAAATGAAGAAAGAAATAGTGTTTATTATTCCTTATTGAAGAATACATGCCAAATGGTGAAATTTCAGCTGTTATTCAGACTTATAATAATTTTTGTACTTTGAAGTTTTGATATCTTATTGACATCCTTAATATTTCACTCCAGAATATTCTCTAACATCTTCAAATATTCAACACATACGATTTCAACGAGCCATTGACATTTTAGACCTACTTTTTTAGAGCATTTTTTCTATTCTTCTTTATTTAATTATCAAAATATATAGGCAAATAGAAATAGTGGCAAGATAGCTTAACTATTTTGGTACCAACTCACCAGAGACTACTTCCTGTTTAAAATGATATAAATTAAAATACTCCATTGAAATTTCATGTGAAATTATGTCTCAAACACCAGCTCAATAATGACAAAGTTATTCTTCCTCATTTTGAAAATTAATTTAAACAAAAGCAGTGTATGTCAACAGAAATATGGTTATAAAGGGGTTAAATACTAGATTAATGTGTCTTCTAGAAATGTGCTGAAATCTTGTCTGGTTTTTCTGTTTCAGTAATTCCTGTACACCACATGGAACTCTTAAACTTCTGTGCCCAGGAAAAGGTGAGTTGGGACCAAATCTTTACATTCCACATATTGTATCATCATCATCATCATCATTTAGTGTCCATTGTTCATGCTGGCATGGGTTGGGTGGTTTGACCAGGGATTGTCAGCTGAGGGGGTGCACCAGGCTCTAGTCTGATTTGGCATGATTTCTACAGCTGGATGCCCCTCTTAACACTAACCACTCTGAGAGTGTAATGGGTGCTTTTACATGCCACTGGCATGGGTACCAGAAGTGTGACACCAGCATCTGCCACAACTATGATTTCACTTGGCTTGATGGGGCTTCTTCTCAAGCACAGCATTTTGCCAAAAGTCTCAGTCATTTGTCATTGCCTCTGAGGCCCAGCACTCAAAAGGTACTCTTTATGTGCCAACAGCATGGGTGCTTGCTATGCAACATCGACATCAGCCACATTGCCTCTGTGAGGCCCACTGTCTGAAAGGTGCTTTTAACATGCCACCGGTACAGGTGCCAGTTACATGACACCAACAACAGCCACAACTATGATTTCATTTGGCTTGATGAGTCTTCTCAAGCATGGCATATTGCCAAAGGTCTCAGTCATTGCCTCTGTGAGGCCCAATGTTTGAAGACCATGCTTCACCACCTCATCCCATGTCTTCTTAGGTCTCCCTCTTCCACAGCTTCCTTCCACTGGTAGAGATTGGCACTTCTTCATACAGTTGTCCACATCCATATGCATCACATGACCATACCAACGTAATTCTCTCTCTTGCACATCACATCTGATGCCTCTTATGCCCAACTTTTCTCTCAAGATATTTACACTCTGTCATAATATGCATGATGTCATTGCACATCCAGTGAAGCATACTAGCTTCATCTTTTTTTAAGCCTGTGCATGTCCTCAGCAGTTACAGCCCATGTTTCACTGCACACTGGCATCATGAAATCTGCTTTTCACTCTGTGGGAGAGGCCCTTTGTTACCAACAAAGGTAGGAGCTCTCTGAACTTTGCCCAAACTATTCTTATTCTAGCAGCTATGCTCTTGGTGCATTCACCCTTGCTACTGACCTGGTCAGTAGTCTATACTTTCTGTATGTTTTTAGTGCTAGTACCTGTGCACCTTCCACACACAAATACTAGTTTCCCTGTAAACTTTCCTCTGATATTGCTGCACCTCTTATGTGTCCATAGCTTACACTGGGTACATCTTATGGAATTTCTACTAATGCCTTTCCTGCAGGATGAGCAGGGCCATCCACCTGAAGGGATTTGTGATTTGCCTGCTTTCCTACTTACTAAGACTTTGGTTTTTGCTAGGTTAACTCTAAGGCCCTTCAATTCTAGACCTTGCTTCCACACCTGAAACTTCTCTAGTTCTGGTAGTGATTCAGCAATAAGAACAAGGTCATCAGCATTGAAGAGCTCCCAGGGGCATCCTGTCTTAAATTTCTCTGTTACTTCCTGGAGGACTATGATGAACAAGAGGGGGCTGAGTACTGATTCTTGGTGAACTCCTACTTGTACTCTGAATTCTTCGCTGTACTCATTGCCAACCCTCACCTTACTGACAGTATCCCTATACATGGCATGTACAGCTCCCACCAATCACTCCTCTATCCCTAGTTTCCACGTTGACCACTGGATAAGAGAATCAGGAAATCCTGTCAAAGACTTTCTCCATGTCAACAAAAGCCAAGTACAGAAGCTTATCTTTGTCTATGTATTCCTCCTGCAGCTGTCTCACCAGAAATATAGCACCGGTGGTGCTTCTCCCAGGCACAAAACCAAACTGCATTTCATCTAGACTAACTCTCTCCCTAATTAGTTGGACTATGACCCTCTCCATGATTTTCATCACCTTATCCAACAATTTAATACTTCTTTGATACTTCACCTTTACCTTTGTAGCAGTTGACTATGGTGCTGCTACACCAGTCATTGGATATGACTCCTTCATGTACCACCTGGCTAACTATATGGAGGACTAGACCATAACCTACACTACCAGATATTTTAAGCATCTCAACAACGATTCCTGATGGGCCAGGGGCTTTCCATGTCTTCATATCCTTAATTGCTTTATCTACCGAGGTACTGTTAATTCAGATAGCTGGTCCCTCAGTTGGGTCTCCTTCTCCCATTCATTTTCTTCATTTAGCAGCCTTTCATAATGGCATTTCCAAGTCTCTTTCTTTGCAGAATCATTAAATGCAAGTGAGCCATCATTCATGAAGACACATTTCTCTCCTATGACATCACAATTTCTCTCATTCACTGTTTTGCAATCCAAAAACTTCAAGTCTCTGGTCCTCATGTCACAGAACATTGGCAAACTTCTTCTTTTCTGCTACTTCCCTGGTTAAATATACCTGCCTCCTAGCATCTTTTCTGGCTATCTGATACAATTCCTTGCTATCCCCACACTTCCAGTTGGAAGAAATTCTACAAAGCATTTTCTTTGGTGTGCTAATGATTCTGCTGGTTCACCACCTTAAATATTAAAGGTGCGGGCATAGCTGTGTGTTTGGAAAGTTCATTTTTTTCAACACTTTGCAGTCATTAAGTTTCCATGATTGCAATTAATTGTATATTAATTATGAATATTAATTATTAATAATTAATTATACGTGAAAGTGTGTGGCCTTGTGGTTAGATTGTTGCACTCATGGGTGATGTGTTGTGATCTTGAGCAAAACACTTCCTTTCATGTTATTCCAGTTCACTCAGGGCAACCCTGTGAGAGACTGGCATTCTGTTCAAGTGGAATGTTGGCCTGCCTGCCTAGTCAGCAAGGTGGCATCATTCAAATGCCACAACAATGCAAGAAAGCACATTGTGACCAATATTATATAACAGCATTCAATAGTCTAGTCAATACAATAATATACTGATATTAATTATGTATTCTAATTGTGTATTTTCTTTCAGTATGTGGCAAGAGACCATATTTTGATGACAGGGTGCAGTTAGAACCTTTTTTAATTGGTGCTAATATTGCAAAAACAGGAGAATGGCCCTGGATGGCATCACTTCGAAGACTTGGTGAGATGTCTTGTAGTGCTGCTTTGTTGAATCAACAATGGCTTATTACAGCTGGACATTGTATCTCCAAGTAAGTCTTATTTTAGTCATTTGTATTGTTGTTGTTGTTTAGCCAAGGTTTTGAATAAAGGTATCCTGGTTATGACCATCCCACCTGTTTGTATACCTGCAATGACATTGACCTGTTGGTTCTTCATGTTGTCAGATGTTAAGGCAATGATTTTTCATTTTTTTTACTTAATGATTCATATGAAATCTTCAGTCCCAACATCATGTGTGGCACTTGGCCAAATGTCTATTATTCTATCCTTAGGCTGACAAAGCCTTGTTAGTGGATTTTATAGATGGAAACTGAAAGAAGCCTATCAGATATATATGTGTGTGTATATATATATAGTTATTAGTGAGGGATTACCAATCCAGGCTAAATACTGATCAGTGGGTCAATTGAGTAAACCAATCAATAATGAACCTATGACTTCTGGAAACAACTTTCTTTTATTCTTTTATTTGTTTCAGTCATTTGACTACTGGCCATGCTGGAGCACCAACTTTCAGTCAAATTTACTACAATTGAGAAAAATGCAATAGCCATTAGTCATGATTTGTCTTACACACACACACACACACACACACACACACACACACACACACACACACACACACACACAGTAAAGATTTGTCCAACTGTTGTATCATCAGAGCATGAGACACACACACTTAAAGATATGTACTGGTGTCAATCTGATTAATAAAACACTCAGCATAACTGAAATCCAACAACTTTTGATGGGTAAAAGAGTGTATAGAGAACAACTTCTGCCTCATTCCAAGGAGAAAAACTAGTAATTGATAGCTTCTGTTACCTAGGTGACCAAGTCAGTAGCGGGGGTCGGGGCACTGAAAGTGTAGCTACTAGAATAAGAATAGCCTGGGCAAAGTTCAGAGAGCTCTTACCTCTGCTGGTGACAAAGGGCCTCTTGCTTAGAGTAAAAAGTAGACTGTATGGCGCATGTGTACAAACAGCCATGCTACATGGCAGTGAAACATGGGCCATGACTGCTGAGGACATGCATAAGCTTGCAAGGAATGAAGTCAGTATGCTCCGCTGGATGTGTAATGTCAGTGTGCATACTCAACAAAGTGTAAGTACCTTGAGAGAAAAGTTGGACCTAAGAAGCATCAGATGTGGTATGCAAGAGAGACGATTGCACTGGTATAGTCATGTGGCGAGAATGGATGAGGATAGCTGTGTGAAAAAGTGCTACACCCTAGCGGTTGAGGGAACCTGTGGAAGAGGTAGACCCAGGAAGCCCTGGGATGAGGTGGTGAAGCATGACCTTCGAACATTAGGCTTCACTGAGGCAATGACTAATGACAGAGACCTTTGGAAATATGCTGTGCTTGAGAAGACCCAGCAATCCAAGTGAGACCATAACCCCTGGCCTATGCCAGTGGTGTAACCAGCTCACTTATGTGTACCTTTCCTTCATTGGACACTAAACTCTGCTTGCGAAGACCTGTTGAGGCATGTAAAATCCAAATCAAATTCGATGACTGGCATCCGTGCTAGTGGAGCGCTAAGAGCACTATCTAAGCATGATCATTGCCAGAGCAACTGACTGGCTTCTGTGCCGGTGGCACGTAAAAAGCACCATTCGAGTGTGATCGTTACCAGCCTTGCCTTACTAGCATTTGTGCTGGTGTCACGTGAAAAAAATATTCGAGCGAGGTCATTGCCATTGCTGCTGGCACATAAAAAACACCATTTGAGCGTGGCCGTTGCCAGTACCGCCTGACTGGCCCTCATGCCAGTGGCACATAAAAGCACCCACTATATTCTCGGAGTGGTTAGCATTAGGAAGGGTATCCAGCTGTAGAAACTCTGCCAGATCAGATTGGAGCCTGGTGCAGCCATCTGGTTTGCCAGTCCTCAGTCAAATCGTCCAACCCATGCTAGCATGGAAAGCAGACGTTAAACGATGATGATGATGATATATATATATATATATATATATATATATATATATATATATATATGAAGGTATGTACATACATGTACATATATATGCATATACTCATATATTGTTTATATATATATATATATATATATATATATATATATACACACACACACACACACACACACACACAGGGACATGCACACACAAGCGTTCACAGAAGATTGGAAATGAATGATACTGTTTGTGTGATGACATTGATTGTTCACAATTATTGCACACTGTCAAGACCTGGACCCCCACCTCTCTCTGTCCCCCCCCTCTCTCTCTCTTATTCACACCCATGCATCTAATGGGTTTCCATGCAGCTTCCTTCAACGAAATTCACCCACAAGACATTGTGCAGACCAGAGCTATTGTTGAAGACTTAGATATCATTCAATTGAATGTAATGGAACCAGAAACTACATAGCTGCAAAGCAAACTTCGTAACCACGTAGGTACCTCTGTATCTCCCATACCACGATGTCCTTCAGTAATTCTGTTGTTTCTTATATCATATTTTATATTTGTGCTTTTATTTTTACGTTTATATTTATATATTTCACATTTTTGCTTATATATTCCGGAAAGCAAATATTTAGCTGAACAAAAATAAAATGATTTTAATTGATTTAGTTATTTTTTTTGCTGATTTGGTTTTTTTTCTTCTTCAGAAATTTGAAATTGCCATTTCATGTCGATGTGACTCTTGGTTCCACAAAGCAAGGAATGATTATTCCAGTGAACGGAATCCGTCGACGGGCCATCAAAGTCATCACTCACCCGTTGCTAAAAGACGATGATGTCCACACTCTGCATTACGACATAGGGCTTATTAAAATGGAAAAACCAATCCCATATACCCCAACCATTCAACCCATATGTCTACCTCCATCTCCAACGGTATGGCGCAGAATTTTAAGCCATCGTAACTCCACATGTCACCTCGCAGGCTGGGGAGCCATCACTCAAGGTTCTCGTAAGTTCATAAAAATATTTTCGATAATAGAAAAAAAAAAAAAAACCCAGAAAAAAGTTACTTTCAAGATAGCGATTTCTGTAAATTGTAGTAAGTAAGAATTATCTTCCTTGAATAAAACAACCCTGATCCAGTCCTTTAATTGTCTTTTCTGGAGTATGCAGTATTCAAAGTACAGTGGTTCCTTAACTTACAAGTTTAATTCGTTTCGTGACGGAGCTCGTAACTCAAATTACTCGTATGTCAACTCAAATTTCTCCATTGAAATGAATTGAAATGTCATTAATCCGTTCCGCCCCCACCAAAAAAACACCGCAATTTTTTTTGTTATGTGCTTTAAATAAGAAAAAAATGTATTTATAAATAATGAATATTGTATTTAAAAAAGACAATACAATAGAATGTACTGCAATAAACTGGTTTTATTAAGTATTGTGTACAGTATTTACCTTGGAGATCAAACGACTTGAGGATGCTGACGGAGGTGGAGGAGAAAGGCTGTACTGAATAATAGAATCTTATTCGCTGATTTTTGCCCTTCTCGCCATGCTTTCCTCACTTTCATCTACAGGAGTTTTCGATAAAAACCTGTCCAATAAGGTTTATTTCATCCACACTTTCAGAGTGTTTCTGAAATGAGTCAGGCAAGTGTCTAGTTAACACCCGCAGTTGCAATTTTTTCTGGGTGTTTCTTTTGAATAAAGTCTGAAAGTTTCTCTCACATTCCCAACATTTCCTTTATCGCAGTGGTGGAGATAACCTCGTCCGTGTCACCTATTTCCTGCAAAACTTCCATGTGCTGCTGCGCCTGTAGCTCCTTTAGCTCTTTCATTGTCGGTTCCTCGGAGCGCTCCTCGATGAGCTCATTCATGTCACCTTCAACCACATCCAGGCTCATGGACTTGTCAAGGGATACATTCTCCTCCACCACTGCCACCTCGGGTTCGAGTCTTTTAAAATCCGTTTCAGACACAACTTCAGGCCACAGCATCTTTCTTCCTTGCAGAGATCAAGGTCCTCTCTGTAATACCCTACCAGGCCATATCGATAATTCTGAGGCATATCACGATGTTATAGTGGTCCTTCCAGAACTCTCAAAGGGTAAGGTTTGTGCTCTCCGTCACCTCAAAGCAGCAGCAAAACAGCTGCTTGGTGAAGAGCTTCTTGAAATTAGAAATCTCCTGCGGGTCCATGGGCTGTAGGATAGGGGTGGTATTGGGTAGAAGGTAGAGAACCTTTATAAACTTGAACCCTTCGAGGATGTCATCTTCGAGGTTAGGCGGGTGAGCAGGTGCATTGTCCAGGACGAGAAGGGTTTGCAGACCAAATTCATCCACTTCACACAGAACTACTTTGACCCATGTCCTTGTATTTGCCTTCCACATAACCTGTAATTCTTTTTTCAGAATCTTATGTGACTTAAAGGCTCTGGGGTTTTCCGAACGATAAACGAGCAACGGCTTAATGTTGTAGTCGTCGTTCGCATTGGCGCACAGAGTGAGGGTTAGCCTATCTTTGATGGGTTTGTGGCTTGGCATCCCCTTCTCCTCTGCCATTATATAAGTCTACCTTGGACTGTCTCGTCACAGTTGAAGACTTGCTGTGGGATGTATCCTTCGGCTGCTACAATTCCGGCAAAAGTTTTCAGATAATCTTCAGCTGCCTTCATATCCACTCTCGCTGCTTCACTATGCTGGTCCACTTTTTAAAACTCTCGGACCAGCCCCGACTAGCTTTAAACAACTCGCCCGATGCCTCGTCCGTACAAGTGCCTGGGATCTTCTGCAGCAAAGCAGCGTAAATAGCTCGTGCTTTCTCGCAAATTATAATAGCCTCCGTCACGGTAACTCCTGCTAGCTGCTTCTCCATCAACCGTACCATCAGCTGCTTCTCCATATTTTCATGGATAGATGTACGCTGTTTAGAATTATTTTAACGCCCTTGGTTGGAGTTATAGCCTTTATCGACTCCTTTTGCTCCAGTATGGTGCAGATCATAAAAGTGCTACGCTCGTACTGCTTCGCCATGTCAACTACACGCACACCTTGGTCATGTTTTTTGATAATTTATTTCTTTAATTCAATGCACATCATCCGCTTCTTCTCACCACTGTCCTATGCACTCACTTTCTTCGGACCTACACATGAAAATTAGTCAGCAAGAAACTGATGGACACACCAAATATATATATGTCTGCGCGAGTGTGCGTGTACACACACACACGCACACACACACACACACACACACATATATATATAGAGAGATATGGAGAGAGAGAGAGAGAGAGAGAGAGAGAGAGAGAGAGAGAGAAAACTTACTTGGAAATGGATGCGTGGCGTTCAATCATATAATAATATAGATAATATAAATATATGCATATGTACATACCTCCATATAAAGAATAAAAAGTTTTGAATGGTACAACAATGCACTATAATACAAAAAAATGAACTATATACTTGTTGTAATTTAGTTATCTATAGTCCGATGATATTTCGGAATACAATTCCTTCTTCAGATCTTCTTAGATGGAATCTATGCAAACACAATTGCGAGCACAACACTGATGCTTCTGTGTGAGCAACGAGAGTGAGAGAGAGAGAGGGGGGGAACGGTGAAGGGGAGGTCCATCCATCTTTCTTTCTTCCACTTCCTTCCTAAAGACAAGACGTGCTTTTATCTGTCTCTTCTCAAAGCTCGTTCTTCCAGCATTCACCACTTCACATCGTCTTGGTTTAACAACCCTCACCGTTTGTTTTTTACTGTTTTGTTACCACTTTCATCCCCCGCAAAAGAGTCAAATTTATTGAGAAGGCCAAGTTGACTGGGTCATCTAATTTCACATATTTGTTAGTTGAATTGGTTGAAGAAGCCGGTTGGCCAAAATTCTAGTCCTCGTCAACTTGATCTTCATAATCTGTCTGTCTGATGTATAGTGACTGGCACTGGCACTCCGTCGGTTACGACGACAAGTGCCCCAGTTGATCCGATCAACGGAACAACCTGCTGGGGAAATTAACGTTGAAGTGGCTGAGCACTCCACGGATGCAATTACTCTTAACGTAGTTCTCAAGGAGATTTAACATCACATAGAATGGGACAAGGCTGGCCCTTTGCATTACAAGTACACCTCATTTTTGTCAGCTGAAATAAAGTGTCTTGCGCAGCCAGGAATCGAACTCATGACTTTACAACCGTGAGTTGATTACCCTATCCACTAAACCACGTGCATAGTGAGCCTATTAACTGTTGTTTTTGTCATTGGATAGCTCTGATCCAATAGTTCTATGATCAAAATGCTTTGTTAGAGTATTTATCCAGTCTCTCTTTTTTCTCTGTCTGTCTCTCACTTACTCAAGCATTTTGTAATTTCAGGGAGATGTAACTCCTTCGAGATTAAATCATAGTTGCTTCCCTCAACAATATTGGTGAAAGTAATTTTCTTCATGAGTCTTCGTTTATCTCCTTTCCAGATATGGCTGTCCGAAAACTTCGAACGCTGAAGATGCACATCTGGGGTGATGCGATTTGTTCCAAAATCAATGATATTCAATCACTGAATATCAATATGAATTCTACATTCTGTGCTGGTTATCGCTCAATTTTAAAATCTGGTTGTAAAGTAAGTTTTATTGCAGTCTTGTTTATTCTTAACACACACACACACACACTAATTTATATCCCCCACCCTTTTTTTTTTTTTACTTCACATTAAGATTCTGGAAGCTTTCTAAGGACGTCTTTATATTGCCTCGGATTACAAGCGTCTTTATTTTCATTGATCATAATTGAAAGCTTGCAAGCTCAATCCATATTTGTAAAATGTAAGACTCCTCTTACTGTTATATAGTAAACGAAAACAAGGATTGAAGAAATCCAGACGTACATCTCAGTCAGCATTCCATGCGATAAACCTGGCTAACAGAATATCTACTGAAGTGTATAGTAATTCATACGGGTTAAATTTACCGGGTGACAGATACAAATTGTAAATCCGAAGTTATTCCGCCAATCAGTAGGTTGGTAATGTTAATCGCGGATCTTGTTCAAAACGGGGGCACCAGTATTTTCTTAACGAAACACTTTGAAACTTGGGACACTGGTACAATGTGTCATATAAAATATCTTTTTCTCTTAGTCTCCTTAACAAAAAAACGTACATCGCAAGTTATTTCATGTTAAAGTTGTCATATTTCTGTAATTTCAACCAATGACTGACGTCCATTCAGCCGATATACATTAAGTGCTGACTACGTAAACAAACGATTCTGGCGGTGATAAAATTATTATTTCCTTGTCAAAAAATGGCTGAAGCATATTGGCAGTAGCTAATAAACCTTTCTATTATAGGCACAAAGCATGGTTTTTGAGGGAAGGAGCAAGTCGGTTAGGGAAAACAAACACACATGTGTTGCCTCTGCAAAATGTCAGAAGTAATGGAGATTAAATACGCTTTACACCGCTTAAACTGCCAAAGGAGTAAGTGTCAACAGCTGAATACTTGTCAGTGATTGGTTGAAATTATCGAAATAAGACAATTTTTTACATGAAATAAATCCGAATACAAAAATTTTTTTTCTGTTCTATAACACAAAATAGATAAGTATACGAAATTTGAAAGTCTTTCGGTACCAAAAACACTACATAAAACATAAATGAAAACTGGTGCCCCCGTTTTGAACAAGATCCTTAATCGCAGAGTATAATATCAGTGAGACAAAGAATGAAGAATTACATTTCGTTTTGTTTCAGTCATTGGACTGCGTCATGCTTGAAAGGTTTTTAGTCAAGCGAATCGATCCCAGTATTTAACGCTTTTTAAATTCTGGTAACTTACTGTATTGGTCTCCCATATATATATATATATATATATATATATATATATATATATATATAAGTTTGACTATATCAGTCGCATTTTATCTGAAATTTCTCTCCCTCCCTGCTTCAAAAGACTTTGTTACTCCTTATGATGCAATGCTCAGAGTTGCTTCCCATACTTGTGGAAATAAAATATCATTAGACATTGATTGTTAATGATTGGCATTTTCAAACAAAGTGTTTAGTGACATTTCTCCCCGCTGTTTAATTTCTGAGTTCAAATTATCATTTTAAATCTGGAAGAGCTCATCCCTCTCCAGGTTTGGGCACAGCTCACTAGAGAGAGAGAGAGAGAGAGGGAGAGAGAGCAGTGGGGGAGACGAATAGGAAAAGTAAGAAGAATCAACTTCAGTTATTTATCAATCCTGAAAGGATTTGAGGTAAAATAGACCTTGTTAGGATTTGAAATTGGAGAGCAGAAGGTTTAAAAAGGTAGAGACGAAAACGAACATTGTTCTAACAAATAGTCAAGTTGCTGTCTTTTTGACAACTTAAGTGTTAACTTAATAATTATTATTTTCTTTCAGGGTGACAGTGGCAGTCCTTTAAGTTGTCAAGACAGAGATGGAAGATGGTATCTGATTGGAATTATGAGCGCTGGAAACCGAGATTGTCGGCCCACAAGAGGCACACAAACTTTGGTTAACTTTTTCACAAGAGTGGACTCAGTGATGCAGTGGATCCAGAAAACAATTGGAGAAGAATGGACTTGATCCCTTATAAAAAATTACTCTACTAAATTCTAACTTGTTACTGAACTTTTTTACTGCTGTAAAATATACCGTATTTTCATCTCATCATGAGGTGGTGTGTAATATGTAAAACATATGTCCATGTATATATTTCAGGTGGATATCTGATTGCAATAAGGCAGTATGTTTGTGTGTGTGTTTGTGTATATATTTATATAAAACATGCAAATAATACATATATATATAATATATACGTAATATACATAATTATATATATTATATATATATATTTTATATATATTTATTACATATATATATTATATATATTACATATACGTATATCATATATATTACATATATATTTTATATATATATATATATAAAATATATATATATTATATATTATATATATTACATATATATATATTATATATATATTATATATATATTTTATATATATTACGTATATCTATATTATGTATATATTACATATATATATTATATATATATTTATATATAGTATATATATATTTATATATAATAATAATATATTATATATATATATATATATATATATATATATATATATATATATATATATCAAATAATAATAATATATATGTATAATAATATATATATTTGTAATAGATTTTATTTATATATATATATATATATATATATATATATGCATACATTTATATATTACACATATATATGTGTACATATATATGATATATGCAATAACCTTCTGGATCAATTTATCTATATGTGTCATTAATGCCAGTGAGTGTTTATGTTAATATTACCATTAAATAAGGCAATGGTGTCACAGTGATATGCACCCCACTTCCACCATGTTTTTAAAATCTCAAATTCATTATTTTTTTCCAATCGACCAATAATCATTTGTCCCAATATTTTCTGCACAGCAAAAGTCTGTTGGTATATCTATAAATATATTTATTGATAATTTTTGTTTTTTCATTCCCATTTTATTTATAATATCACTGAAACAAACACATAGACGCAAATACAAGAAACATAGACACACACACAGAAATACTTGCATACATACATATATGTACATTAAAGAAATAAGCATTCTTGCAGAGGGCAGACACTATGAGTGAATCTATTCATGACTTTTGTTTATTTAAGCTTGGTTTTTCCCCCCAATTTTTTGACTAAATTTTTAAAGTATAAAAAAAAAAAAATAAATAAAATGTCAAAAAGATTTTAAAAAATGCTTTTTGTTGTAGTTGTCTTGCCTTATGTCATATTTAACTCCATTGTTACCATATTTCTTTTGAACTACACTGCCTTTATTTCATTAATTTTATTACTAAAATAACTTTGTCATTAATTTTACCGGTTGGCAGATACAAACTGTAAATCTGAAGTTATTCCGCCAATCAGTAGGTTGGTAATGTTAATCGCAGAGTATAATATCAATGAGACAAAGAATGAAGAATTACATTTCGTTTTGTTTTTAGAATGTAAATTAACATGAAATTTTGGTGGAGGATATTAATTTAGATCACTTTCATTGCTTTCTTCTTCCTTTAGTGTCTCTTTTCCCTGCTAGGGTGGTTTGCCTGGAGTTGGTAAACTAAGAACTGCACCAGGCTCCAGTCTGCTTTGGCTTGGTTTCTACGTCTGGATGCCATTCTTAACACCAACTCTATTAGAGCATGCTTTTACGTGTCACTGGCATGGGTGTCTTCTATGTGTGACCAGTACTGGCCATGACTAGGATTTCATTTAGCTTGACATGTCTTCTCAAGCACACCAAATTGCCAAAAGTTTCAGTCACTTATCATCATCTCTGTGAGAGTCAACATTCCAAAAGATCATATTTCATCACCTCATCCCACTTTAAAAAGGAGAAATTTGTATCATAGAACCAGATGCAATCTCAAGCAGATTAGTATCAAAAAGGTTAGGGGAACATTAAATATATTTAAACACATCTAATCATTCTCAATATGTCAGGCAGATTTGAATGTAAATATGCTAATCACTGGTGTATTTTATCATCAGGGAACATCTCCCCACCTTTAGATAATCTTTGTTCATAACATATGATTAACTGATGTAAAGTGACTTTAAGAGACCAAAGTGTTTCTATCTTGTGTCTCCTTGGCCAGTTACCCCTTCCTGCATTGGATCAATAAATCTAACAAGAGTAATGGCTCTTGTTTAAAGAAATTAGCAAACAAATTATTTGCTAATGTATGCTGATGTCTGTCAAACTGATAATGATTTATGAGGTGCACTGAGGAGACATAAGGTTGAAACACAATGGTCTCAAAGTTCTCTTACATCAATAAATTTAACCTTGAATGATGATAAACAACAATCAGATATTGACCCTCAAATCTACCAGAATATATTAAGGAATATGTACGTCATTGTTTGGATTCTTGTTGTTCTGTGTACATGTCACAATTTATTAATTGTATATATTTTGCTGAAAGTTTCTCCTCATTGAAGTTTATGCTTTATTTCAGGGACCTCTAGGATTATATAAGGGATTCTCTTATCTGTAGAAGAGAGCTTCCTGCTGGTCATACCAACAATAGTTGATAACTACAGGGTTATATAACTATAATTATAAGCAATATGGTAGTTGTAAAAAGATCTTGCATTTTTTAATTATTTTGATATGTTTGGTATGTTTGGAAAATACACATATTCTGTGATCCCAGCTTCATTTAGCTGCCTTATCAAATCTTCTGAAAGCATTAATTATAACAATCTAACTTTTTAATTAGAGAGAGAACATTTTTCTTATTTACTTTTTAAAACTAGAACAAACCCTCAAAAGTTATGTTATCTATTTCAAGGAACTATTACCTCTGCCTTAGCAAAAGCGGAGGTATTATTTTCAGCTGTGTTTGTTCATGGACAAAATATCTCAAGAACTGCTGGATGGATTTGGATGAAACTTTCAGAGTTGTTTGGCCTCATGACTGGCACAAACTGATTAGATTTTAGGATCGATCAAATACCGGAGAAGGATTCTGGATTATTTGTTATATTTACTTTACATAAAGTATTATGACCTCATGGTGACTTTCAAGTCTTTCTCTGATTATCTCCCTTGAAAGCACGCTCATGGTTTTCACTTCAATTATGATGGTGGTGTTGTTTCCAAAGTTTTCTTTTTGCTATTATTAATTTTACTTGCGTCTCTATTTCAGCAGAAACTGATGGATAAAGAAATCAAACTACATAAACAAACAACAGCAAAACCATTTAGAAATTAAATAATACTAACATATTCAGTAACAATAATGAATTTAATTTATCCTCAGCAATTTTCAATATATCGCTCCTGTTTAAAACCTCTTACCTACTTGACTACTGTATTTCTAGCTCTGCCTTGAAGGAAGCTTTACTTCTTGGACTCACATTTTTGTGTGCAACGATGTTGTTAAACCTCTGTTAACAGCACCGTATGCAGGTCCTTTCCGTTTTCTTTCATGCACAGATAAATTTTTCACTATAGACCTTAATGGTCGTAAAGACACTAATATCAGTGTATAGACTAAAAACTCTCCCTGTTCCCACTGTAGATGATACACACACAGCATTATAAACACAGCCCACACACCCACCTTCACATTCCATGACTACCATTTTCCAGTTTTTTTAATGTAAATTTTGAGAGCAGTCAGATTCATTTCAGATATTCTCATTTTAAAAATCATCTCTGGCTAATTGTTGAGAGGACGTTGGTGTTGCCTTGGTGGAGGTTTTCCCTCTCTGAGTGCTTTTGTTTATTACTATGTGTTGTGTAGCAAGATGTCACATCTATGTTATGTGATGCTGAATGGTTATCTTGTGTGGTGTCAGATTTTTGTGATAGCTGTGTTGTATAGTGTTTGACTGTTGTGATGGTTGTGCTGTGTAAGGTCTGGTTGTTGTGATGGCTGTGTTGTGTAGCACCTGGATGTTGTGATAGTTGTGCTTTATAGCGCCTGGTTGTTGTGTTTATGCCAGATGTTGAAAATAGATAATGAGTGTGTTGTGATATATTTTAATTGAGAATTGTACTTAATGAAGTTAAATTTCAAAAGAAATGCTATGAAAACCTGCTGGAGGCCATAAAGATATGAAATAGACAAGAATGTAATAATTTTAACGTTTAACAGGACTGATGATAATTATTAAGCTACTTAGCAATCTCCAAATTGTTTTACTCTTTTAGAAATCAAAATCGGTGTTACCCGGTTAGCAACCACAACTGTTCACCATTGACCACTCAGCAATTAACAGCAACTCCACTATATAATAATTTTAATGAATAAACATTAATTGTAAATAATAATTAGAATGTTTAACCCTTTAAGTACAGTAATCATCCAAAAATGTTTTTTGCAGAAAGAAGGCTGAGAGAGAGAAGTTATCAATAAATACTGTTATCAATAAATCATTTAAAAAATGATAAAAATTTGGTTTTAAAATATTAATTTTCACAATTTATATTTTCATAGCTAGATTGACATAGTGAAAGATTAGTTAGTGTGCTTGAAGGGTTAAAATAATTTAGCTATATATAGTAGGTGAAACAACAATGAAGAATATCAATTCATATCTCTTTTGTTATCAGATTTTTATATTGTCTTTCAATCATAATAATAATAATGATCAATAAAAGGAAGACAGAAAGAAGATACATATATCATTTGTGTTTATATGTGTTAGTGTGCATATGTTTGTGTATATATGTATATAAGTTATTATAGCATAATCAATGTTTGAAATTGACTAACAACAACAATACATAGATATTCACATCATTGTAAATATATCCTAAGGAATTTCATAGAAAATATTTACTGCAATCACACAACCAAAAAAAAAAAAAAAAATAAAAAATAAATATGCATACATTCATGTGTATGAGGAAAAAAAATGTATACCCAAACACTAAGTGTGTGTATATATATATATATATGAGACCTTGTTAGAGAAAAAGATTTGTAAAAGAAAACTGACACATACAAAAAATGGATATTATAAAATATATACTGAGTATAACAGTTTTTTAGTTAGTTTTTATGTTAACAATATAACACTGAAAAACTAATTTTATTGGAGAACCAGTAAGGCTTTTCTTATGTACTTTTGGGAGTTGTCACCAATACACAAAAATTATGCAAGATTTATAAGTTGAACAGTTTTAATAAACATCTAAATCTGTCTTGAGATTCAAATAGCAAGAGACAAGAGTTGAAGCTAGTATAGCAAATAACAAGAGATCAAGAGAAATAAACTGTTCATTATTTACATCTGATGGATAATTGTCCTCATCTTGTTTATTGCTAACACAACGTTTTGGCTGATATACCCTCTAGCCTTCATCAGGTGTCTTGGGGGAAATTTCGAACCTGGGTTCTCATTCCTAAGATATTTTTCAATGTTATTATTATTATATAGGTTACTGCTTGGAATCAAACTCGGAATCTTGGGGTTAGTAGCCCACACTCTTAACCACTATGCCATATCCCAAGACACCTGATGAAGGCTGGAGTGTATATCAGTCAAAACGTTGTGGTAACACAAACAAGATGAGGACAAATATCTGTCAAATGTAAATAATGTACATAATTCCTCATCTCTTAAATATAGAACTGAAATAAACTGTTGTTTAGATCAGAAGCAACCTTGAACTAGCAAACCTATAGGCAAAAAAGTTTCAACAGTCACCATTCTGTCTATTTGTATACCAAGGAGTTTATTGTTCACTGTGTCCTTTTTTTAAGATGGTAGGGTGTAATTTAAGAGAGATGTGGTTTTTGTTTCTAGTAAGTCAAGCAATAACGTTGAGACTCTGCCAAGAAACTGAAATTCATTATGATGATTTGTTCTACTATATTGATATTAGAATATATATATAAGCCACACTGCAGCAATATCAAAGACAGATTGTTTCAAAGGATTGGTTCAGGAAGAGGCTTCAGATGTTAACTTCAGCTCAGTTCTAATCTATCAGATCAATGACTAATAATATTTGAGCAGTAATCAGATCAATGATATTCCAGCAATAATCATAGCACTGATCAATGGTATTGCAGCTGAATTGCAGATAAATGCAGTCCAGCAAGGCTCATGTTTTTCTGACATATTGGACAATGTTGTCCTAGATACACTACATGCTTCCATTTTCACAGATAGTTGGATGAGATTTAAAGATCTGACTGCTATTTCTAGCAAGATGAATGACTAAACAGACAATACTCTCTAATTGGTTTTTTTTCCTATTAATTGTAAATCCATGTCACAAAATACATAGACTGGGTCAAATCGATGAGCTAAATGTGTTTTAGTCAGTTCGTATGTTTAAACTAAAAAAAATAATATTGATTAGAAAAACAAAATCAATGATCCTGTGAATAGACATGTGTGAAGGCATCATTCTCTGTTTAGAATAATACTTCAGAGGATAAGCAAAAACATATCATTCAAAGTTAATCATATTTAATAGGGAAAATTAGGCATCAAAATTGTTTAATTTGGAATAAAATTGTAGTGCTTCTTTTTTTAATCAGTACTTCTCTGTGGTTTTTTTTTTATTACATTGCTTCCTTACTTTTTGAAGGAAGAATAGCGAAGGGATTCTTGGCTCAATTCTTAAGATGACTAATTGAATTATTGACAACTGATTGTAAATCAATATAATTTTGAGTTCATTCTTAGTAGGGTATACATTATTATATGTGCACATAGTTACATAGTTGTAGATACAAATGAAAATACATACAAATGTGTATGTGTGTATATGCATATACACATTTATATGTGTATGTAAACATACACACACATAGGTGTCTTAAATATCGTTGTAAACACTTTGATGAAGGAATACATTTTTTTTTGAAAGAACATAGGGTAAGAGGTATAATTAGAATTACCAACCCAATAGTAATGAGGCATCACATGAGAATATGAGAAGATTTGTGCAAAATATAGAGTCTATATTTGCTTTTCTTCATATAAAAGTTTTCACTGGTTAGTCTGGGTTGAAAAAAAATCTTCAATTAGAAACGTTTCTTGGTAAGAGCTTTACTGACAAAATTATGTAGTCCATGGAAATACATCTGTACACATTAAATTATGCACATGTGTACACATAAACACGTGTATGTGAATGTGTGTGTGTGTATAATAATCATCATCATATAATGTCCACTTTCCATGCTGGTATGGGCCGGACAGTTTGATAGGACCCTGCACCTGACTTTTGTGTCTGTTTTGGCAGGGTCTTTACGGTTAGATGTCCTTCCTATATATCTGTTAGTGGTCCATACTTCAGAAAAAATCCTCACTAAAAGAGAAATTGAGCAGTTTTGCATTTATATTGTTAAGCACTATATTCCATGTTATGACATGTCATTCAGAAAGTTACCAATTGTTGTATGTGCATGTGTGTATGTATATATATATATAAACAAAAGTAAATGAGTATATGCATATATACGTACAGGTATGTGCATACCGACATCCACCTGTATGTATAGGTGCATATCTGGGTACAGGACATTGCACACAAACGTAGACGGGAACACACGAGCCACATAGAGAACATTCTACTTCTTCAGCTACCCACGTTTTAACACCGGCGTTTCGACGAGCTTCGGGCAGGACGCAACGTTAAAACGGCTCGTCCCATGGATCGCAGATTAAATCTGTATACGCAAATTAAATCTAGCCATGGAGGAATGTAGTGGCGGACGAAAAACAAGACAGGAAAACAAACAGAAGGCTTTACGGCCAGACGAGAAAAATTATGTGTGTATGAACGCGATGAGGCACGGAACCGATATCATCATCGTTTAACGTCCGATTTCCATGCTAGCATGGGTTGGACGATTTGACTGAGGACTGGTGAAACCGGATGGCAACACCAGCCTCCAATCTGATTTGGCAGAGTTTCTACAGCTGGATGCCCTTCCTAACGCCAACCACTCGGAGAGTGTAGTGGGTGCTTTTATGTGTCACCCGCATGAAGGCCAGTCAGGCGGTACTGGCAACGGCCAGTATATATATATATATATATATATATGCACACATATTGCTTATGTCATAAGAATTTATCCAAAGGGCTATCCAAAGGGCTTTTCAACCCAATATTTTCTATTCAAAGGGCTTTTTAACCCAATATTTACATGCTATTATTTATAGCTTTATCAAGTTTGAGTTAAACTGTTAAGAACTGTGTGTGTGTGTGTGACATATAAAATTTTAAAATACAGTGATATGTAATATTTGCCAGAATTAACCAAACAGATGAGTAACACAACAATAATTAAAAAAAACGTTTAGACGCAATAAAGATTAAATAAATTGTAGGATTTGAATGAAAGTGTTTCTTGATAAATGAAAACTTCTTTACCATGTTTTGTCTCATACAGAAAACATTAAATCAAAATCAAAAAAACCCCAAAAAAGACACAAACAGAATATTTGTTTGGATTAAAGGGTAGTTTTGGGAGAGTCACAACCTTCTGAAAGGTTATGGACAGATTAATTGCTAAAACTAATTAACCTTTTGACCGTCTTGTGCATCACATGTGACACACACGACATATTACCCTGGCATCCATGTATCATATATGATACAAATTCCCAATTTTTTTCAAGTACCAGACTAACTTGGGACTTATAAAAGAGAAGCTTTATATTACTCTGCATATGTGAAACAAGGGACTAAATAAAAGTCTGAAAACAAGGTTGGACATTCGGGACATACTTATGAAAATGCTTTGGACAGGCAAGAGATTAATAAGTGAGTAAATGAGAGGGCCTTGACATGGTCATTCAACTAAACACCTTTCTCAAATAGCAAATCCTGTTCTCTTAAACAAAGAAAGAGTACCTATGATGAAATAATTCTGAATGTCTGGAGTGCCACAGCTAGAATGCTTTTTGATCATAGATCTGCTCAAACAGGACAAACATAAGGCTAAACAACAACAGTATCAACTAGATCAGGGGTTTTCAAACTTTTTGACTTGCGGACCCCTTTATATTTCAGGCTTTACCTTAGGGACCCCCTTATAAATGCTTATGAAATTTATACATAAATATTTGCTTAAAATAACATATATTTTTACATTTATTTACTTAACAGTTTTTAACAAATAGGTTTATTGTCAATTAAAAGATTTCGATTAAAAAACATATATAAAATCAAATTGCCCATAAAAAGTATTTGCTGTCTACGGACCCCCTGTCTTGTCCTTGTGGACCCCCTGTGGTCTGCGGACCACAGTTTGAAAACCCCTGAACTAGATAATACTTAAGATAATGTTGTATTAAATACATGAAAGTCTGAATAAAAAATGTGACAGTCATGGCTGGATTGCCCTTTGATCATAGTTCTATTTAATCAGATTTCCAATTCTGGTACAAGGCCAACAGTTTTGGGGGAGGGGGTAAGTCATTTACATTGACTCCAATGTTCAACTGGTACTTATTTTATCAACCCCCAAATGGATGAAAGTTGACATGAGCAGAATTTGAACTCAGAAGAAATACTGTTAAGCATTTTGTCAGGTGCAGTAGTGATTCTACCACTTCACTGCCTTCCTAAGGCTAAATAATAACAACAAAACCAATTAAAATTAAATAAGATATAACATAGCAGGTAACAAAATAAAGCAAATGTTAAAAGTTTATAAGGTTAATTGCAATTCTCTAAAATGATACAAAATTTAATTTTAGATGAGAAACAAAGTGGGTACCATAGTGAGGATGTTAAATTACTGAAAGTGAACATTAAACAAATTATTGTTTGTTTATCACTCATTACATTCACCTCCGTGGAAGCACAATGGCCCAGTGGACTCGCGGTTTCGATTCCCAGACTAGGCATTGTGAGTGTTTATTGAGCGAAAACACCTAAAGCTCCACGAGGCTCCGGCAGCGGTGGTGGCGAACCCTGCTGTACTCTTTCACCACAACTTTCTCTCACTCTTTCATCCTGTTTCTGTTGTACCTGTATTTCAAAGGGCCAGCCTTGTCACACTGTGTCACGCTGAATATCTCCGAGAACTACGTTAAGGGTACACGTGTCTGTGGAGTGCTCAGCCACTTGCACGTTAATTTCACAAGCAGGCTGTTCTGTTGATTGGATCAACTGGAACCCTCGTTGTCGTAACCGACAGAGTGCCAACCAACATTCACCTCTATTCCCATTTCCAACCATCTGTTACTTTCCTAACATACTCTTACAAAACAACCCTTCTCCTTTCCCACTGAACCACTGTTTATATTCTTTCTTACGCTTACCTTCTTGAGAGTTCTACGAGAGTTTGCCCTGGCTCCCAATCACTACCAACTTATCTTCTTCCCGGCTACTCTGGTCTACCACTATATAGTATGGAGTAGCTATGTATCTCCTCTATAGCAAGTCACTTGTGCTTGTCCCTCTATCATACTTTAGTCTCTCAAACCCAGCATAAAGACACCTCTTCCCAAATACTCACACACTCACACTTAGTCAAGGGGGCTTTTCTTTTCTGTTTCCTGCCCTTTTTTTCCATCTTGCAAGTTATTTGGTGACCTCCTAGGACAGGTGGCATGAGAAACGCATCAAGTACAAGTTGTAAAGTGGTTGACATAAGGAAAGGCATCCAGCCATGGAAGCCACAATGAAGCTGACATTGGAGCTTAATGCAACCCTGTTGCTTGCTGGATCCTCAAATCGTCCAAGTCATGCCAGCATGGAAAACAAACATTAAATAAGGATGGTATTTTTGACTAGCTTAAGGTTAGACTTAATCCAACAGATTAACAGTGTTCCTGTCATGACCATCCCTCCCCATATACCTAAGACTACATCATGTATTGTGACCTTTAGGATGGTGTGATTTGAGGGAAATGCTACAGATCATGTGACTATGTAGAGACTTCCTTATTGGCTTGAATTCAACCAAGTCGTTAACATTGTCTGACTTTGGCTTAATTAGTCAAATTATCAGTATTTCATTTTGTGTCTGGCAAAGACATTTAATTCCAAAAGACCCACTCTTCACAGCCATCACCACCCTAAACAGACATTATGAAGACAGTAGACAGTGGGAGTACTATACGATTATGGTGATAGTTAAACATGTTTCATTCTCACATAGGAGTGGGGAACAAATTATATATGGAGATAGCATTCACCCATATAAAACTGGGAAAACTCTGATACACCCCACTTTATGTGTAAGATTAGTCTCAGAGGCAGTTGGGATACATACAGATTTCTGATAAGAGATAATGTTCAAATTATCTCTTTTCTTTAATTTAACTTGTTTTATTTAACTAACTTTCTTTCCCAGCAAAATCATGAACATTCTCACACTCTACTGTTTCATTGATTAATCACAACAATTGATATAAATACCATTTAAATGTTGAAAATAAGATATGTACCTGTCTGGCAAGTGAATTGATCCAACCAATTACAGCATGAAAGATACATTTTAGCCGTTCACAACAGATTAACTTCACTTAAACATTTATTATTTGATGTCAGTGACTAGGTCGCAGCTGATGCAATGAAAAGTTTAATACAACATAACAAAGGTTTCAGTAAAGTTAAGTCTTTGGGTATTTTTGAGTGGCTAATATGTGTTCCCCATACTATAATTGTTAAAAAATAAGGTGTTAATTTTAGAGTATGTTTATGAATAGCAACAGAACATTTACTGATGGGATGACTCTATTCTAAGAATAGAATCAAATTTATTGTGAAGATCAAATTGAATGGGATTTCACAATAAATACTAAATATATATATATATATATATATATATATATATATATATATATATATCTATATCTTCTCACTAATGTATGTCATACACATAGAATACTTGCAATTTCTCCTTTTTTCATTCAGTTCAAAGATACCAAACCAACACATCAAAATAACACACACATACTCATACTCACACACACACACACTCTCTCTAATTACACACATGCATGCATATACAGTTTCAATTTAAATTTAGATGAGATGCAGTTTGGGTTCGTGCCAGGTAAAAGCACTACTGATGCCTTATTTCTAGTGAGACAGTTGCAAGAGAAATACCTAGCCAAGGATAAACCTCTGTACCTGGCTTTCGTTGACATGGAGAAAGCCTTTGACAGGGTCCCCCGATCCCTCATCTGGTGGTCAATGAGGAAACTTGGGATAGAAGAATGGCTAGTGAGAGCTGTGCGAGCCATGTACAGAGATGCGGCCAGTAAGGTGAGGGTTGGAAATGAGTACAGCAATGAATTCCGGGTAGAGGTAGGGGTCCACCAAGGTTCCGTCCTCAGCCCCCTATTATTTACCATAGTCCTCCAGGCAATCACAGAGGAGTTCAAGACAGGTTGCCCCTGGGAGCTCCTCTATGCTGATGACCTTGCCCTAATTGCGGAGTCACTATCAGAACTAGAGGAGAAGTTTCAGGTGTGGAAGCAAGGTCTAGAATTGAAGGGCCTTAGAGTCAACCTAGCTAAAACCAAAATCCTAATAAGTAGGAAGGTAGATAAAACACAAACCCCTTCAGGTAGATGGCCCTGCTCAGTATGTAGAAAAGGAGTAGGTAGTAACTCTATAAGATGTACCCGGTGCAAGCTATGGACACATAAGAGGTGCAGCAACATCAAAGGCAGGTTAACTAGCAAGTTAGTTTTTGTTTGTGGCAGATGTTCAGGTGCAATAAAGACTGCAAACAAACAGGAAACAACTTCTATCTCATTCCAGGGTGAAAAACTAGAGGTAGTCGATAGCTTCCGCTATCTGGGCGACCAAGTTAGTAGTGGGGGTGGGTGCGCTGAAAGTGTAGCTGTTAGAATAAGAATAGCCTGGGCAAAGTTTAGAGAGCTCTTACCCCTGCTGGCGACAAAGGGACTCTCACTCAGAGTAAAAGGCAGACTGTATGACGCATGCGTACGAACAACCATGCTACATGGCAGTGAAACATGGGCTGTAACTGCTGAGGACATACGTAAGCTCGCAAGGAATGAAGCCAGTATGCTCCGTTGGATGTGTAATGTCAATGTGAATACCCGTCAGAGTGTAAGTATCTTGAGAGAAAAGCTGAACATTAGAAGCATCAGTTGTGGCGTGCAAGAGAGACGATTGCGCTGGTATGGACATGTGGTGAGAATGGAGGAGGATAGCTGCGTGAAAAAGTGCCACACCCTAACAGTTGAGGGAACCCGTGGAAGAGGTAGGCCCAGGAAGACCTGGGCTGAGGTGGTGAGGCAAGACCTTCGTACATTGGGCCTCACCGAGGCGATGACTACGGACCGAGACCTTTGGAAATGGGCTGTGCGTGAGAAGACCCGGCAAGCCAAGTAAGATCGTTGCCAGTGCCCCTGGACTGGTTCTTGTGCGGGTGGCACATGAGATGCACCATTTTGAGCGTGGCCGTTGCCAGTACCGCCTGACTGGCTCCTGTAGGATTTTCGAGCGAGATCGTTGCCAGTGCCCCTGGACTGGCTTGTGCGGGTGGCACATAAAAGACACCATTTCGAGCGTGGCCGTTTTCGTGCGGGTGACACGTAAAAGCACCCACTACACTCTCTGAGTGGTTGGCGTTAGGAAGGGCATCCAGCTGTAGAAACTCTGCCAAATCAGACTGGAGCCTGGTGTTGCCATCCGGTTTCACCAGTCCTCAGTCAAATCGTCCAACCCATGCTAGCATGGAAAGCGGACGTTAAACGATGATGATGATGACTTTACTAAAACTGATTACTAGTAATTAAGTGGGAAAAAATCAGAATGTAACAGTTATTTAAACAAGTGACATTATCCAGGTTTATCTTATGATTTGTATACCTTGTTTCAATATCAGCAATGGACCACTGTCAGTGATCGCTATAATTGTTACAACAATATCCGCCACACTGTAATACGGTTTTAAGAAAACAAAAACAAAAACAAAAAGAATGCATACTTTAGACCCCCCTCCCCCCATTGTAAAAGACGGTTTTGGTTACACAATATCATCAGGTGGATCTAGATAAATCCTATCAGCAGTGCTGCTACCCCTACACACACCACACATACTTGTTACAGTCTTAAAAGCTGTAATAAAACAATTTGTCCAGAAACCTGTGAAAATGTGTATTGAAGATGTAATTATTATTTAAATGTTGGATACAGTATTTTCATCTTTATTACTTTCCACCATTTTTCATATATAGACAGAATGTAACAGTTATTTAAACAAGTGACATTATCCAGGTTTATCTTATGATTTCAATATCTGCAATGAACCACTGTCAGTGATCGCTATAATTGTTATAACAATATCCGTCACACTGTAATACGGTTTTAAAAAAGAAAAACAAAAACAAAAAGAATGTATACTTTAGACCAGTACTTCTCAGTGTTTCTGACTTCATAGCTCACTGGAGTTCAAACAAACAAAAAAAAATTACTCCTGAATTTTGAATAAAAAGTTAATGATTAACGATCCACTTCTCATAGGAAGTTTAAAAAATTCACTGTTTTTAAACAGCGTGCAGCAAAAATAAATAAATAAAAAGATTTTTACCATTATTCTCTTTTACTCTTTTACTTGTTTCATTCATTTGACTGCGGCCATGCTGGAGCACCACCTTTAGTCGAGCAAATCGACCCCAGGACTTATTCTTTGTAAGCCTAGAACTTATTCTATTGGTCTCTTTTGCCGAACCGCTAAGTTACGGGGATGTAAACACACCAGCATCGGTTGTCAAGCAAAGTTGGGGGGGACAAACACAGACACACAAACATATACACACACATACATACATATATATATATATATATATACGACAGGCTTCTTTCAGTTTCCATCTCCCAAATTCACTCACATGGCTTTGGTCAGCCCGAGGCTATAGTAGAAAACACTTGCCCAAGGTGCCACGCAGTGGGACTGAACCCAGAACCATGTGGCTGGTAAGCAAGCTACTTACCACACAGCCACTCCTGCACCTATTCCAATAGCAAATGCATAGTGTATACCAAGCTAAACATGATGGTACCCCAAGCAAAGTGACAAAACATTAGCTATATGAAGACACCATTACTACCTGTTTAACTTTACTGGTATCATATTGATGGTTATATAAAATGAGAAGTTGTCCTGCTGCATCCTGTATGGATAACACACACACACACACAGAGGGTGTGGTAAAAAAAAACAACCTCCTGTGTTCACTATTCTTGATAAGTTTCAATAGCAAACACATGGTATGCATCAGTTCAAACTGTGTTGGTAAATGAAACAAAACGATAAAACATTGCTTACATGAAGACAATGTTATCACCTACCTACCTACCTTTAAAAGTACTACATCAATGGCCGTGTAAAATAAGGGGGGTTATTCTGCCACAGCCTGTATTTTGACATTTAGGAAAACATTGTAGAAAACTACCACTTACCTTGTATTGTCACCCATACTTGTGCATATATAAATTACAAATAATGTTTCTTTTTTGTAGTTACTCAAGTATTAGTGTGGGTTCTCTACATCCTCATATGTTTTTTAAAAATCCACAGCACACTTTGATATTCTAGTGAGCTGAAGAACATGACATGAGTACCACTGTTTTGTAAAGAAATGACAGATTTTTTTAGGGAATATTTTTGAACCTTTGTTAGAATTATTTCTGATGAGTCAGCATTAAAAGCAGAGAGCCCCAATAATGGAATGCAATTGATCAGGTACACATAAGTTAATGTATTGATGAAAGGAACGAGGTATAGATTGTTTATAAATCAAAGAACCTAAAATAGAAATAATCTGGACAAAAATCTAAAAAGGTTGAGAAGCAAAAAAAAAAAAAAAAAACTTTCAAATAATTATTTTCCAGTTACTTTGAAACTATATAAAAAAACTATGATCTTAATACAGAATAAAAAAAAAATTTTAGTTCCCTCCCCTTTCTCTCTCTCTCTTCTTTACTTTCTTATCCAACTGGAGTAGCCATATATCTCCACTACTACAAAACACCTGAAACTGTCCCTTTATCATGCTTTAAGCTCTAATCACTTGGCATAAAACCACTTCTCTTAATACTACTTTCCCTACTTCACATGAAGGGTCTTTGTCTTGTGAGTTACTTGGTGACCTCACTAGAGTTGGTGTCACATAAAAAGCACCGAGTACACACTGCAGTGACTGGCATTAGGAAAAGCATCCGACTGTAGAAACCATGCCAAAACAGATATTGAAGCTTGGCAGAGAGACCTCTGGCTCACCAGCTCCTGTCAAACCATCCATCCTATGCCAGCATGGAAAATGGATGTTACATGGTGATGATGATGATGATGAGAGTCATTAGTCCAGAAGGAAGGTTGTGACCATCCCCCTTTATAGGGCCTCCAAAACTTGTAAGAAGGTGCAAGAATGGTATATTCAAATTGAAGACCTTGTCTGAATGAATGGGCTTTTCTACAAGTACATAAGGTGCCAGGTGGTGGTGTTAAGCCAGGCAATGGATTAAGTCAACCTCCCAGGATTTGAACTGTGATACCGCAAGGCAGCATCTAGTCTGACATTTATTTCAGTTACCAATCCACCACACTGGATTAGTACTTTATAATCAAGGATTAAAGGCAAAGTTGACCTCAGTGGAATTTGAACTCAAAGTACAGAGTCAGAACAAATACTACAAGACATTCTATCTGATGACTTCATGATTCTGTGAAGTCACTGCCTAAACAACATGGACAAAACACTAACAAAATACAAACAAAATACCTTGAAATATGAATAAGTTAAAACTTGAGGCCTGCAACTAAAATAGCCATCTATATATCATACTAAATGTATACATACCTGACAAGCAAAATACTGCAGTTTGCATCTAAGATGAAATCTTTTACAGATATGCTATGTTAAAAGCACTATATATATCAGAGGGAGACAAAAAAAATTTTCCTGGAAATAGCTGGCAAGAATGCCAGAAGCATTTCAACCTTCTTGGGCTTTACCAATTATGTGTACTCATAGCCGCATGTCTAAATGAAATTCGTTGCTTCTGATATATAAGAAACAATGACTAACACACACATTGACATTGCGAATAGCTACCAGGGTGAATAAAAACTTTGTGTAAGGAATTAAAATTGCATTAAATTAAAATAATCATCTGTGTAATATACTTAATGTATATACCTCATTGACAGGAAATGTGCTATAGCTTTCCTCTAAGATAAAATCTGTTTTAAATATGCTGTGTTAAGAATACAATATATATCAAAGGGAGCCAAAAAAATCATTCTGGCAACAGCTTTTGTGTCTTTAACATGTCTACATGAGTTTTTTTCACATAAAAACTGCAGCATCTTGTTACTCTAAAATTGGGGTCTCTCACTAGTAATGTTCCATATTTCTGAGAAATTCAGAGAAAAAGTGTATTGTTTAAAATTTCATTCTACATTTCATATAATAAAAAAAGAAATCCATAATTGGAACATTGAAGATACAAAGATAAAGAAAAGGTTGTTGAAAAGGCAATCACAAACTCTTAAAGAAAAACAGAAATATACAAATAAAAAAACCCAGTAGTGTTTGAAAGACAAAACAATGTACAAGGTGATAGGTATGAACTGTTACAGTGAACTACATCAAGTTGGGGTGGGGTAAAGTGTCACCACCAAATCTTGGTATACATCACAATTAGGAGATATTAAAAATTTATCTCCGCCATTTTTTTATTTGTAAATAAAAAATAGGTAATTGGTTGCAAAGAACAATTATTTAAGCCTGTACATTTACAATATTGTAATAACATTTAATTATTATAAATTTTTCATCACCAATAAGTAAAGTAGGTGTCAATAAGGGTGTTACTTTAGTATTAAACAAGAACAAGACAAAAGGTTTTACCCCAACTACCAGATTCAGTATAAGATTATCTTATATATATATATATTTGTTTGATTTGAAGACATTTGATTCAATTTCTCAAAGTAAAATTCTGGCTCAAGACCAGTAATTCTTGGGGAGGGCCAAATCAAATACATCAACCCCAGTGCTCAACTGGTACTTATTTAATTGACCCTGGAAAGATGAAAGATAAAGTCGACCTTGGTGGAAATTGAACTCAAAATGTACAGACAGACAAAATGTCACTAAGCATTTTGCCTAATGTGCTAATGATTCTGCCAGCTTGCTGCCTTTATAATAATAATCATCATCACCATTTAACATCTGTCTTCTATGATGACGATGATAATAATAAAATTAATAGTATTATAATAATAATAATAATCCTTTCTACTATAGGCACAAGACCTGAAATTTGGGGGAGGGGACTAGTCAACTATATTGACTCCAGTGTTTTACTGGTACTTATTTAATCAACCTTGAAAGGCTGAAAGGCAAAGTCAACCATGGCAAAATTTGATCACAGAACATAAGGGCGGACGAAATGCCGCTTAGCATTTTGCCCTCCGTGCTAACGATTCTGCCAGCTCGCCGCCTTAGTAATAATAATAATAATAATAATAATAATAATAATAATAATAATAATAATAATAATATATGAATGTGTGTCTATGTGTGTATATATATATATATATATATATATATATAACCCCTAACTCTCTCACGTTATATATATATATATATATATATATATATATATATATATATATATATATATATATAACCCCTAACTCTCTCACGTTATATATATATATATATATATATATATATATATGATACATAATGATATATTAGCGTATATGTGCGTGTGTGTGTCTACAGATTTTTTTTTTGCATATTTACTTTTTTACGTATTCCAGTCATTAGACTGCGGCTATGCTGAAGCATTGCCTTGAAGATTTTTAGTTGAACGAATTGACATACAAGTTATTTTTATATTCTTTCATTCTTTTACTTGATTCAGTCATTAGACTGTGAGTGTACTGGTGTACCGCCTTGTAGAATTTCATTTTTTAAAGCTTGGTACTTATTTCATTGGTATCTTCTGCCAAACCACTAAGTAACAAAAGAAGATTTAAGACCAATGGAAAAAAGATATGTTATTTTTACTGGTTCCAACCAATAGGTTATGGCTATGCAAGGGCACAGCCATTTTATCAAAGATGACTTAGACAATTTTGGATGAATATATATTAATGTAGATGTAACACTCAACAGATCCTTGATGTAAGTAGATAGGAAACAAGAAAAACTGCATTTGGTTGAGGGCACAAATGACAGTTTAGCACAGAATTGGAAGACATCTATAACATAAAAATATTTAATATGACTTCAAATTATATCATAAAAATATTACATAAGAAAAAAATCCATAGATTAAAAATCTGAAAAACAAGAAAAAAAACTCACTGGAAACATAAATATTTGACAAAGAGTTGTACAATTATTTCTCATAACCCTTTAGCATTCAGATTACTCAATCAAATGTGATGCTTATTAATTCATATTGTTTTCAATTAATCATGCATAATCTGTAGCTTTAAGATTTTGATAATGTGACTGGTCTTTTTTTTACAACGACATTGTAGGGTAGGTGTGAGGGGATAGATCTGGCCAGTTTGAACATAAAACAGGTAGAATAGGTTTAAGTGCTAAAGGGTTAAAGTTATATTCCAACAGTTTGTACAGTAAAAGTTATTTTATAAATTTATAAAACACAACCGGAATGGTTAATAGGAAAAGAAAAAAAGGGAAAGCGAGAAAGAGAGAGAAAGAAAAAGAGAGATGGTAGCTTAATAAAATTTTTGGGTTTTGGTCCCTGAACTCCAAATCTTTGTCTTCTTGACCCCTAATTCCTGCAGGAAAAGAGTAATGTTCTTTAGATGAGTCATAGAAGAAATCTTATTAAGACATTATAATTAATCTCATCAGGAGTTTAGTCTGTTAAGGGTGTATCTATGGTCTTATGTATGATTGTGTGATTAACAAATTTGCACAGCAACTATGTGGCTTTAGGGTTTCCCTAACACTGCAGGGTACCTTAGACAGTTGTCTTCTACTCTAGCCTCAATCACAGCCTTGTAAGTAAAATTTGGAAGACTGAAGCTGTGTGAAAGTCGTGGAAGTCTGTGAAAAGATCTGTTCTGATTCTAAGATGATAGATTTAACATATAACCTGGTTTAACATCACCATTTGGACCTCAGAAACCTTTAGTTAAGTACCATCTGTTGCAAGCAAGTAAGACTAAGTCCCTACTCTGAGGGTAGAGACCTGATCCCTTCCACCTACCTGTCTTGGGGATCCTGAAAAAGGGACTGAGGACACTGTCTCCTTTCTCTTTTTTATATCATTCCGAGACTGATATTTTGTGACAAATAGGTAATACTAAAAATAATGAGTTTGATGTGGCTAATAACTAATTAATGGCTTCTAATTTAGGCACAAGTTCAACAATTTTGAGGGGAGGGTGTTACTTTATTTCATTGACCTCTGAAAGGATGAACGGCAAAGTTGATCTCAGTGGGATTTGAACTCAGAACGTAAATAACTGAAAGAAATGTCACTAAGCATTTTGCCCAATGCATTAACAATTCTGCCAGCTTACTACCTTAATAATAATAATGATAATAATGATGATAATAATAATAATAATGATAATAATCCTTGCTTATTTTAGCAGAAGATCTGAAATTTTCGGGAAGGGGTTAGCTGATTACATTGATCTCAGTATGTAACTGGTACTTATTTTATTTTGGCACAAGGCCAGCAACTTTAGGGGAGAGGGTAAGTTGATTACATTAACTCCAGTGTTCAACTGGTATTTTGTCCTTTCAGGTGCCGGTGCTGTGTTAACACACCTGTGCTGCTGCTGCATAGATGCACCCATGCCAGTGGCCTGTAAAAAGCACCCAGCACACGACAGACAGCTAGAGTCTGGACAGCTAGCCAGCTCCATGTCAAACTATCCAACACATGCCAGCATAGAGAGCAGACGTTAATGATGATGATGATGATGAACGCAAAATTGGATGAAAGGATGAAAGGCAAAATTGACCTTGGAGGAATTTGAATTCAGCAAGTAAAGAGCTGGAAAAAATGTTGCTAAGGATTTTATCTGATGCACTAAAATTCTGCCAGCTCTGAGTCTGATGTGGGTTAATCATTATAATGTTGCTACAATATTCATTTTTATGTTTTCATTTATTGCTTACATAGTTTTATGTTGATTCTGCCTTTGTTTGAAACAAAGCTCAGAGGTCAATAGTATTTGTACTTATTGTAAGTTCTTACAAAGCAAGTATATAATCAAAGGAATCCCAGCTATCCATGACCACCTCATCTTATTATTTTCAGACATCGCTTATTTAGGAATACATTATCATTCTTTCCTTTTGGTTTTGTTTTTGGTGATCTCCTTTCTTTAAGATAGCAGTGTGTGATTTAAAGGAGAATTAGCTGGTATTTCTAACAGGTTGAGTAACTTTGCTAAGACTCCCTTGTTGGTTAGTACACTTAGTTATATATAAGCAGTATTTCTAGTTATGTACAACAGCAAAGAATAACTGTTATTGCTTGGTAAGGTTGGTCAAGAAGGTATATTAACCCTTGTGATATCAGCCTGCCTGAGACTACTCCTGGTTCTATGATACGAAACTCCCTGTTTTAAAGTGATGTAAACTAAAACCCTCCATCAAAATTTCATGTACATTTAAGTTCCAATCACCAACTTAATAATGACAAATATATTTCACTAAATTCTACAGAAATATAATAACAAATGGCTTAATCATGTACAAATATTTGAGGTCATTGTTATAGTGAAATATATCAAAATTTCTATTGGTAAAGCACTGTAGAAAACCAATTGTCAGGTTTACTTTTAAAATCTTTATTACATTAGTGCAAAATATTTCTGAAAGATATTGGTTTCAAATTTTGGCACAAGGCCAGTAAGTTTGGAGGTGGGGGTAAGTTGATTACATAGGCTTCAGTGCTCTCCTAGTACTTGTTTTATCAACCCTGGAAGGATGAAAGGCAAAGTCAGCCTCAACTTAGAATTTGAACTTAGAATGCAAAGATGGATAAAATGCCACTAAGCATTTTGCCTAGTGTGCTAATGATTTTGCCAGCTCACTGTCTTATTTCTCAAAGATATTAACAATTAATATACAATTATACAACAAAGCCCTTTATTCTCTGATAGATGCAAAAGAAAAAAAACCCAAAAAAACAAAACAAAACAAAAAAAGTGATACTAGGGCCCAAAATCTGATAATTGATACATTCAGCAAAGATGTATCTTTTAACAAATTTAAGAGGACAAATTAATTTTCAGTGTTAAACTTTGACAAAGTTTTTTGTTTCCCTTACTTAACTTGCTATAATAGATGGAATAAAGATGTCAGTCTTTGCTTGTTTGGGGCAAAACCCAGGAAAAACTAGGAAGATATCATTACCACTTTATCAGATATATTGATAAAATTGATATAAAAAGATCATCATCATCACCACCACCACCACCATCATCATTTTAACGTTCATGTTCCACACTGTCATAGATTGACAGTCTGACAGAATTCAATGGTTCCAAGAACTGCATCATACTTCAGTGTCTGCTTTGGCATGGTTTTTATGGTTTGATGCCCTTCTTAATGTCAGTCACTTTACAATGTGTACTGGGTGCACCAGCATTAGTGAGGTTTCCATTGCAGCCTGCAAGGCTTCAAATCTTGAGAGAGGTAGTGTTATGCTTGGAGATGAATGGTTAAAATACAAGAGAAGGAGCTAGAGCAGAACAAGCTTCTAGTTGTAGAGAAGCTACATGGCAACTCACATTTTAAAAGAGATGGTGGGAGTGACTGAGAGGAGATGGAAATTGATAGAAATAGTGATGATGAGACACCTTGTTGAACCTTCGAGGTACAAGGTGAGTAGAAGTGAGTGGGGACAGCAAAATAGGAGTGTGGGTTGGTGGAAGTTACAAGAGTGTGCGGAGGAGTAAGAGATGGAGAATGAGTGAGGGGGGGGGGGTACTCAACAACTGTAAAGATTGGGTAGGCTTGAAGTGTAGATTTAGCAAGTGGTGGATAGGGATGGAGGATGATGAATGGTACATGATGTGAGGGAGGTAAAGTGTGGAAAAATTGGGGTGATCAGTAGAAGAGTAGTTGGGGGAAGGACAAGAGAAAGGAGAGATGACATATAGTTGGGTAAGTTGCAGGAGAGTATGTGAGGGGAGGAGGAGGAAGGGAGAGAGAGTGGGAGAGAGAGAGGGAGAGAGAGAGGGAGAGAGAGAGAGAGGGAGAGAGAGAGAGAGAGAAAGAGAGAGAGAGAGAAAGGCAGGTGTAAAAGACCTCAATGTATATGATAATACTGTAAAAAATAATGATTTCCGATTTAGGCACAAGGCTAGTAGTTTGTGAGAAGAGGGTTGGTAGACTACATAAACTCAAGTACTTGACTAGAACTTTATTTTACTGACCTTAGAAGGATGAGAGGCAAAGTTGACCTTGGAGGGATTTGAAATTCAGAGCATTTAGAGCTGGAAGAAACACTTCAGGACAACTCGTCTGAAGCCTCAACAATCCTGCCAATCTACCACTCCAATGCTATCAGAATAATAAACACTACAAAGAAAAGATGATGCTTTTGAAGAAAGAGGAAAAAGAAAGACTATCAAATTTTAAAATGAAATGGCACAGACCTGCCTGTAAAAAGAAAAAAAAAAATAGAGACAGCTGTAATTACACTGGTTTACAGAGAAATTGAAGCAAACATAAAAATAGTTGTTCTAGCCTGATTTTAGGGTGCTGATTTCAGATACAAAATCAGTTTTCACTCATCACCTCTAGTTTTTAAGATATAAATTATGATGTTTCAACAATTCACATGACCATATATATGACCAATTTTTATTTTGTTTTCTAGATTTTTGTGATACTTATTGATACATATCTCTACAATGGCTTCAGGCACTTCAAAACACTGAGGATGCATCAACAAGTCAAATTCATTCTGCTACATGTATGGAGATTTCATGACAGTTGCACAGCCTTCAACTTTGCTGTCCTGATGGTCTGGAGAGAGCCACAAAGCCATGCAGATGATTGTTATTTTTGTCTAACAAATATAACAAGTTTATAATGCTTCTTCTAGAAAAAAGATCAAATATCCCAACCTTCCTTCAGCTATGACACCTGTTCCCCACGCAGATGATTTCCCTTTCCCTACACTCCCAGCAAATAAGGATCTTCTTCCTTTATCAGATGAAGAAATGCCTTCAGGGGGAGATTCTGCCAAGTTGATCTCTTCTGAAGACAATATCTCTGTTTATTCAGGAGCAAGTGGCATTGAGCCCCACTGGATCACGCAGGAAGATCTGAATGATCTTCCCCGTGATTTGTATCTATCTAAGCAGCAGTCAGAGCTCCTGGCATCCGAGCTTAAGCAGTGGAACCTGGTGAAGGCTGACGTAAGGATCACCAGTTTCAGGACATGGAACCAAGACTTTGCTTCATTCTTCAACATGGAAAACAGGTTGTTCTACTGCACAACTGTCTCTGGCTTGTTCACCTTCCTTGGTTTTCCACACAATCCCTCAGACTAGTGTTTTTTCATAGACTCTTCCAAGCGAAGTCTGAATCTGTGCTCCTGCACAATTGGGAATAAATACCACAGCATTCCCATTGCCTACTCAGCCCATCTGAAGGAGTCGTAAGACAATATGGAGCTCCTTTTAGAAGCTGTCATGTACAACCATTACCAGTAGAGTCTCTGTTGGGACCTCAAGGTCATTGAACTCCTTATAGGTATGCAAGCTGGCTTCACAGAGTACTGTTGCTTTCTCTGTCTCTGGGGATCTAGGAGCACTTTCATGCCTTATGAATAGTGTCCAAGAAAATCCTCTGGTGGACATGCACAAGGTGCTTTTTCTTCCTCTTCATATCAAACTTGGTTTAATGAAGAATTTTGAGAAGGCCATGGACAAAAATGGTGCTGCCTTCCAACACTTGTGCACTCTGTTCCCAGCTCTGAGTTCTACTAAGCTCAAGGAGAGCATCTTTATCAGACTTCAGATCTGAGAGGTGCTGAAGGATAAGGACTTTGAGGAGCTTCTTACCTTAAAGGAACTGAGAGCATGGGAAGCATTTAAATCAGTCTGCCATGGCTCTCTTGGTAACACATGGGTACTAGATTACCAAAATTGTATCGAGAAGTTGTTACAGTTTTATGAGAATATGGGAAGCTGAATGTCACTCAATATTCACTTTCTCCACTCTCACCTCAACTTCTTCCCTCCAAAGCTTGGAGCAGTGAGTGATAAACATGGAGAAAGGTTCCACCAAGATATTACTAAGATGGAGAGCAATTACAAAGACAAGTGGAACTCTAGCATGATGGGGAACTTTTGCCAGATGCTCTTGAGTGACATCCCAGAGGCAAAGTACACAAGATCATCCCAAAAAACTCACTTCTGTCTGCTGTACTATGATTTGTGTATATTCTATTATCCAAGTAATTTAGTTCCATCAGTGTTCTGTATCTATGCTGTTTTTTTTTCCTTCTGTAATATGCCTTGTAACAGATGAAATAAACCCTATATTTTGAATTTATACCATTTATAATTAAAATGGGATATGTAAAAGCAAAAACCCTAGAGGTGATAGAGCAAAATTGTTCAGAAAATTGAATTCAGCATATCAAAAATTAGTAAAAAACAACTATTCACATCCTTGCTTCAGAGCAAAAAAAAAATTTTTGTAAACCAGTGTTATTGTTTCTAATCTGCAGTTTTGAAGGGATAGAGCTCACTGCTATTTCTAGTTGGTGCATTATTTTATTGACCTTGGAAGAATGAAGGGCAAGTTAACCTTGGTTGGATTTGAACAGGAAATGTAAAGATCCATAACTGAATACCAGAAGGTATTTTGTCCAATGCTCTAACAATTCTACCAACCCACTACTCTTACAAACAATTATAATTGATAAAAATAAAAAATAAAATATTATAGATTACAACTAGAAACAGTGTGTGTATCTTTTTTAACTCCACTAATACATAAACACACTCTGTCAACTGGACTCCTTAGAGACTATCTTAATTATAGATTAATGTGGATGAGTTCAGAACAAAACTGAGCAGAAACCATTTAATAAATGTTTAATTGAAACATCTATGTTAGTTAGCACCTTAAAAACATGTTGGCAGAAATAAGTCAATTGTGTGAAAGTACACACACACATGTGTGTGCAAGTGTTATCTATACAATATTACAAATTTAGTCAACTCATGTTAGTAACACGAATTCAGTAACATGAATTGGCTGCAATGAAACAAAATTTATAACATTATATAAAATAATATATCCACTCTATTAACTAATATATCAGTACTTGTTTTAAAGAGAGAGAGAGACAGAGAGAGGAATACTATATATATATATATATATATATATAGGGAGAGAGGAATACTATATATATATATATATATATATATATATATATATATAGGGAGAGAGAGAGTAATTTATTAAATACATACAAACCATACCATTGCCCTAAATACTCATGACTTTCTGATGATCGGTTTTGTGAAACTCTGAGTCACATTTTGTGAAGTCTTTTCAGCTTCGATAAAACACTGTTTTACTTCATTTTTGGTACTTGATTACTATTTTCTCCACCTTGCATGTGTGTGTGTTTTACATGGCTAAATAAATGTGAACAAAGTTACCCAAATGGGTTGCTTTGGTGGAAGGAAAATTTAAGAGGCAAGTGAATGATGAGGTGTGCAACACTATATATTTCATTATATCACCCACAGTGGAGTCTTACTAAAATGTGAACTAATTTCAGTGTAGTAGCTAAGACAATAATTAGATGACTGATTTACTATCACTAAACTAATTAAACTAGAAAAATGAAACTGCGTCCTGAATAAATTGAAATGTTATAATCATCTGTTGTATTCTATAGTAGTGTGCAATCCAAAATTCTAAATACTTTTTGTAGAGTATATAAAGAACATTGGGACTAGATGTATAGAGAGCAAAATAACAATAAATAGTCCAATATAATTCGTGGTTGTAGTTAGATGCCTTTAAAATTTGGAATGTGAATGCTGTGCTTCTAAGTGATGACAGACATTTGTATGCACATATATATATATATATATATATATATACATGTACATATATATGTATGTATAGTTGGGTGTGTGTATTTATATATATATGTATATGCCATTGGGAACAATTAAATCGAATAAGTTCCTACAGTATTGCTTATTAATTAATTGAAACAAAAAGAACTTTATTTTTCCTGCTCTCATCTGATCACACTCCAAGCCATGCAGCTGAATCTACAAACCAAGTAAGATGTCCAGCATTTGGCTGAATATTTTGAACAGGATATTTAAGTCTGTCACTTTCTGAACTAATGCTGTTTAAGATTTTATGTTTTTCTTTACCAGTTACAAAAAGAGCAATATTTTTAGACATATTAAGAAAGTCAACAGTAAGTGACATTCGTTTATCCCCTCTGTTGGCGGCATTAGTCAGAATCACTTTCCTTGGGGTTGTTAAGGTTAAGGATTTATCATGTGGAAATAAAGAAGCTACATGACCATCTTTTCCCAGCCCAAGTACAACATAGTCCAGCCCATTGATTACAGCATTAGATAGCTGTCTCTCATAAAGAATATCCCCTTCATCTTTATCAGTGCAGAGAGAGCCAGCTATTGATACTGGCATTGGGTGAAGGTTGACATAGGGAATGTTAATATGTTGTAGAAGTTCAGTAAACAATAAATTGAAATTAGATCTGTGACTGTTTAAAGGCTGACATCGCTCATCAACCAACCAGATGTGAGTGTTAACCCACAAGTGGAGGGGGTAAATTTCTCTTAATTTACGGAAAAGCAAAGCTGGTGTTTTACCACCAGAAAATCCAATGTGGAATGGCTTCTTCTCTTTAATCAATTTCATTGAGATTTCAATAATAGATGAAGTTAATTGCATGGCCAATGCACCAGTTGAGTTCACATAGAGGTTTCCACCAAGAAAGTGTTTTGGTAATTGAGCAAATACTGGTTTGTCTGAAGTTGGCTTCACATATTCTTGCTGTGAATGTTCACTCTCAACGAATGCTAATTGTTTATTGATAATTGTAAAATCCAAAGTATTGTTTCGTGTGTAAAGTTTGGGACGTTTTGCCAATACATTAAGACTAGTTTGCCAAATATCCCACATACTCATTAATTGACGGGTTCCAACAAAGTGAGCTTGTTTACCGTTTACTATATCTTGAACCACTTGTATATAAGCATCGGTAGTTTGACCAGGAACACCAGTTTGGTAGGTAGACATCTCAGAACCATAAGCAGGAGGCTGGGACCACATTTTAGGTACAACATCCTTAGGCCAGAGAGCTTTGTGAAGAGACCATGGTACAATAATGCAGGGCTCTTTCATAACACCATAGTTGATATGAAAAATGATTTGTTGAATCCTCTCACTATCAGTAGTTGGTGGAATTTTGAATACATTATTTTTGAAAATAATTCTAACATAAGTGGTCCTTTCATCCATTTGTTTACCAGCCACAAGGACAAATGGGACATCCTTCCATCGTGCAGATTCTATGTGAAGCAAGGCAGCTGCAAATGTTGGTGTCTTGGCTGATGAAGATTTATTGATACTTTCTTTCTCTGCTTCTTGCATATAGTCTTTATACTGACCGAAAAGAAGAGACTTGACTTTCATTGGTTGTACTTGTTCAAGGAGAGCAATTTTCTTTTCTTTTATTTCATCAATGCTGTCTACATTTCCATCAGCAGGAAGTTCCATTGAAACAAGTGTAAGTAACTCTGTGAGGTGATTTTGCATCATATCACGAAGTACACCTACGTTATTGTAAAACTTCGTTCTTCCTGAAAAAAATAAAATAAAATTAAATATATACAAGTTTAGAAATAGTGATGTATGATGAGAATTATTTTGTTTCCCTAAATACTTACCACTTACTGATGTGGTGTACCCAGCTGGGAGTAAATGTGGTGCATGCTCCTCACCCTGGCAAATTTTTAAAAAATTGGGTTTTTTTACATATGGAGAAGACCTGTCAAGCCAAGTGAAATCATAGTCATGGCTGATGCCAGGATCGTGTAACTGGCACCTATGTTGGTGGCACATAAAAGGCACCCTTCAAGCGTTGGGCAATATGCTGTGCTTGAGAAGACCCATCAAACCAGGTGAAATTGTAGTCATGGCTGATGCCATTGTCGTGTAACTGACACCTGTGCTGGTGGCACATAAAAAGTACCCTTCAAATGTTGGGTTCATGGAGGCAGTGACAAGTTATCGAGACCTTTGGCAATATACCGTGCTCGAGAAGACCTGTCAAACCAGGTGAAATCATACTTGTGGCTGATGCCAGTGTTATGTAACTGACACCCATGTCGGTGGCACATTTTAAAGCAACCACTACACTCTTGGAGTGGTTGGCATTAGGAAGGGCATCCAGCCATAGAAACTCTGCTAAATCAGACTGGAACCTGGTATAGCTCCCCAGTTTAGTCAAACTGATAATGATGATGAGCATGGATAACTATTTATTGCAAATTTTGTCAGTTTTCATTTGTCTCTAAATTGCCAAGCCACACATTAAACAATCTTAATTTTGGACTCATGGCTGTGTAGTTAAAAAGCTCGCTTTGCAACTACATGGTTCTGCTCCAGAGTGCAGCACCTGGGGCAAGTGCCTTCTGCTGTAACTTCAGGCCAAGCAGAGCGTTATTAGCAGACTTGAGAGATGGAAACTGAAAGTAACCTGTCATATGTGTGTGTGTGTGTGTGTGTATTAATCCCACCAACACCACTTGACAACCCGTGTTGGTGTCTTATGTCCCTGTAACTTAGTGGTTCAGCAAAAGAGAATGATAAGTATCAGGCTTAAAAAGTACTGGGGTCGATTCATTCAACTAAAATTCTTCAAGATGGTACCCCAGAAAGGCCACAATGAGTGAATCTAATCTAATCTATATATATATATATATATATATATATATATATATATATATATATATATATATATGTATGTATGTATGTATATAAATTGATGCATATCTCAACTCAAAGTTTGTTGAGACAGGTGTACTAGAACAGTTATTAGTGAAAACCACCATGAAGAGAGGTCAATGAATTGTTTAATTAACTGATGATAACAATAACAACAAGAACAACAATAATAATATTTTAAAAGGATTGACGTAACTCTTCACAAAGGTAAGCTGAGAAGACGAAGAGCGTGATGCAATTACAATAGATATTTTATTGGTTGAACGATATTTTGACAGTAAGCCTGTTTTTGTCAAGTTCAAAATAAAAAAGTGCTAAAAATTGAAAATTATAGGAATTCAGATCTAAAGTATGAATGAGAGCAACCAGCATCCACATGTTGGAATGACATAATCAGTCTTTAAGTTACAAATTTATAACTGATTAAAAGAAAAAGACAGAAAAAAAAGAGAAAAGAAAAATGAAAAGGAAAAAGAATAAGAATATTTTACCAAACAGTTTAGTGTAACCAATAATAATTAATAATAATAATAATAATAATAATAATAATAATAATGCCCTGATTCAGTACCAGGCACTAGCTCTCATAGCTTCTGATCTTTACTGATTGGAAGTGTTATCATGTACATGTTTTATTTTGTCTTGGTATAAAAGATGGGCTACCGCAAATATTCTGCTCAATACCACAGATTTGCTTGTCAGTTGTTTGACCTTGACCAGTTGAGCATGTCCCTTAGTGGCTGATGATATGTGCATCTCTGATCCCGAGCAGAAGTAGAGGGGAAGCATCATAGCCATGTGTTGAGAGGAATTCTCTGGGGTTTGAATAATTCACCTCTAGAAACATAGGTGTTTCATTCAACATTCTTAAGCAAACTTTATTCAGGGACATTTTGACCATGGCAGAATTTGAACTCAGAATGTAGCAATGGGTGAAATACTGCTAAGCATGACAATAGTAATATTAATAAACACATTAAGCAATCTTATTCCTGGAATAATTAATACAGTATTGTCATAGGTTATCACAAAGTATAGTTATCAATAGAAGCCACTATGAAATAAATTCAATGAATTGCTTGGTTAATTAACTGAACAATTAATTCCTCATAATAATAATAATAATAATAATAATAATAATAATAATAATAATAATAATGCCCTGATTCAGTACCAGGCACTAGCTCTCATAGCTTCTGATCTTTATTGATTGGAAGTGTTATCATGTACATACTTAGTCTTGGTGTAAAAGATGGGCTACAGCAAATATTCCAATCAGTACCACAGATTTACTTGTCATTGGCTTGACCATAACCAGTTGAGCATGTCCCTTAGTGGTTGACAATTTGTGCATCTCTAATCGCAGGCAGGTATAGTGGAGTAACATCATAGCCATGTGTTGAGAAGTATTCTTTGGAGTTTGAATAACTCACCCCTGGAAACATGGTTGTTTTGCTCATCATTCTTAAACAACCCTTATTCAGGGACCTTTTGAGCAGGATGGGCTACTCGACTGGAAGATAATTCTAGTTGGGTCCCCTACCTGCAAAGTCATGCATTGCTTATCTTGATACAAGATCACCATGTTGCACATATGATGTGATGTATGTGCCTGGTGTATCCTTATCAGATAGGTAGTCATATAGGGGTATATTGGGCTTCATATATTTGTACTCCAGTGTCACTTTGATGACATGCACTGCTCCCTCACCCAATAATACTGGTTTCAAATTTTGGCACAAGGCCAGTAATTTTACAGAAGAGTGGGTACATCAATTACATCGACCCCAGTGCTCAACTGGTACTTATTTTATTGATCCTGAAAGGATGAAAGGCAAAGTCAATCTCAGTGATATTTGCTCAGACTATGACACTGAAAGAAATGTCATTAAGTATTTGTCCAGTATGCTAATGATTCTCACCTTAATAATGGTTTAAAATTTGGCTCAAGCCCAGCAGTTTTGGGAGAGGGATAAGTTAATTACATTGATCCAAATGCTCAACAGGTACTTATTTTATTAACCCCAAAAGCATGGAAGGCAAAGTCACCCTTGGTAGCAATAATAAAAATAATTCTTTCTAATTTTGGCACATAGCTGCAGTTTTGAGGTGGGGGGGGGGCATATGTCGGTTATATTGACCACAGTAATTAACTAGTACTTCATTTTATTGATCCTGAAAGTTTGAAAGGCAAAGTTGGCCCTAGTGGAATTTGAACTCAAAATGTAAAGAGTTGTATTAAATACTGCAAAGTATTTCGCCTGATGTGCTAACAGTTCTATTAATTTGCAACAATAGCAATGATAATAATAATAATAATAATAATATTGATGATGATGATGATGATGATGATGATGATAATGGTGACCACGCCACCACCACTAAATACAAACACATGTCTATGAACATACATGCATCAAAAATTCAATTCTAAGAAAATGAAGGGGAAACAACTCACATTTTCTTACAGCAAGTTGTTGAACCATGGTGAGTTGGATAAGAGCATGACCAGTACAGTTACAGTTGGAATACACTCAATCACAAATCTCAGAGAACAAGGATGTGTCAGCCTTGCCCATATTGTCTTTTCTCAGATGTAGTGTATCTAGGATTATATTGTGTCCTACCTATTTTAAGACGGTTTAAGGGTGATTTGGCAGCTATTTCTAATAGGTAATGCAACTGCATAGAGACTTGTTCTTTCACTGTAGATCAAGTTTTCAAAATTGACTGAATAGCAATGAAATGAGACCAACAGGAAGAATGACATAGAGTTACAGAGAAAAGAACCTATTTTCATGAGATTCTTGGCTTATTAAATTAGTATCGTCTGTAAGCATCAATTAACATCATCTGTAAACATTAATTAATATCTTTTATGTCCAGTAATTTTTTTTTTAAACTGACTTCAGCTCAACTATTTCTGGTCAACACTTCATATATGGTCTAACTAGACCCTACTATTTCTCCTCATTTCAGAGCTGACTAACTTTATTGACTCATATATTTCAATTGGTACATGCATTCAGGCATCACACATCTTATTACATGCATCATTGGAACCAAATGTGACAGGTGCAGAGAAACAATAAACAATAAGAGCACAAGAAATGTATAACTGCTATGCTGATGATGTCTATTCATGCTCAGGAGTCACAGTGTAACTGCAAAGGAGAGAAAAGATGCCAGAAAACTGTCTGAAGCTGTTGAGAAAGCAAGCCATTACATCTGGCTGAGAGAAGATGAGTGATGCAGCAAGATTAAGTGTTTAGGATGATACAAACATCTGGCCCAGAGTTGCAACAAAGCTTGTGGTTTTGTGAGGGAGTTTTATTGGCCACATTGGTGGGTGGCCCTGGGTAACTTCGGTGTTGAATTGGAAGGGGCTGAAATACCTAAAGAGCTTCTTCATCATTTGATGAGACATCAACTCCAGCATTCAGACAAATAACAACAGTACCCTCAGCATATAAGTATTCATCCTCAATGATAAAAAAAAAAAACACCAAAAAGAAACCATACCATATATTCTGATTCTTTTAGAAAACTGAATAACTTTAATAGCCTTATTTAAATTAGTATTATTTGTTTGTTTTACTTACTTCATATCCTATTTGGTGATCAACAACATCCTTAGTTATAGGTTTCCAACAAACCAATAACTGCATCACTGTATGATGGTGAGAATGATAAAGGAGTATCTGTAACTCAGTGTTGAACAAACATCACAAAGAACTTCATTGAAAGAACATTGCTTTTCCAATTTTCTTACTTATGTCTACATCTTTTGCTAATATAGAGTGGCAAAATTTACCTTATATATATATATATATGAACAGACACATTATATAGATGATGAGCTTTCATACCATTCTTATCTATGAAATTCAGTTCACAAAATATTGGTCAGTCGGTGGCTATAATATAAATACAGTGCAATATGAATCAAACATGGAACTATGGGTTATAAAGTTAATTTCTTAACCACACAGCTATGCTCGAGTCCTTAAGAAAGTTGAAGAGAATTAGAAGAACACAATAGGAGAGAGCTCACAAGATAAAATAGTAATCTGCCAAGACTTACCTTTGACACCAATGTATTCTTTGCTGACAATTTCCACCCTTTCTACATGATGTCTGTTCAATAGAGGTTCCAACCAATTTTGGTTTTTAATCCTACAATACATACATACATATATTACATACATGCATACATATATACATCCATACCTTGATACTGTGTGGACTGGGATCCCAGGTGATAGGGCACTGACATTAAATAAAGTGTTGAACTCTTATAGTAGGCAAATTAATTGCCCCAGTGCCCTGAAGCTACAGGAATGGTTGTGCATATAAATGGATTGGCTGCTTGTTTCTCAAGGACTGGTCAAATGATAGAGATACCTCATAAAGGTCGAAAATTGATTAAGGTCATTCATCATTTTCTCAATCAACCCAGAAATAGTTAAACTTGCCATACTTCTGTCTATTGTGTAGGTTTGAAGATTATACAGGTGTGGCTGTGTCATAAGAAGCTTGCTTCCCAACCACATGGTTCTGGGTTCAGTTCCATTGTGTGGCAAGATTCTTCTACTACAACCTCAGGCTGACCAAAGCCTTGTGAGTGGATTTGGCAGATGGAAACTGAAAGAAGTTTGCCATATATATATATATATATATATATATATATATATATATATGTATATATATATATGTCTGTGTGTTTTTCCCCTACCACTGCTTGACAACTGGTATTGATATGTTTATATTCTAGTAACTTAGCTGCTAGACAAAAGTCACGAATAGAATAAATATCAGGCCTCAAAAAAAAAAAAAAGGTCCAGAAGTTCATTTGCTTGACTATAACACTTCAAGGTGGTGCCCCAGCACGGCTGCAGTCAAATGACTAAAATAGGTAGAAGATGAAAGGTATGTGTATGTATAGAGAAAGAAAGGGGTGTAAATGAATGGTCATGAGTAAAACTTTAAATCTGCTGAAATTATAAATTGCAAAAGGGATGAAAAAAAAGCAAGATATTTATAAAAATTTGTGATAGTCTGTGTTGTCAAAAAAATAAAGAAGATTAATAGTCAATGGAATTTTTAAAACAGCTGATAAAATTTTATAAGATATATATAAAAAAAAACAATTGATAAAATAAGATCAATTTGTATGCTTGGGAGTGGGGAGCTCTGAGTTCTGACTTTTTTGAAGAAATATAAGGTGTGTATTAAAAGGCTGTGAATGAAGTTCCTCAACTTCATTCACACACAAACTCACCTTACTTTATGAAAGGAAGACATAGCATAAAGTACCAAAATATGACCTCAGGACACTGAACTTTTTGGAGGAGATGACAAAGGACCTAGATATCTAGCACCTTGGTGTACTCCAGAAGACCTGTCCTGTTGAGGTCACCTCCCTTGATGAAGAGGAGTGGCCTGCAATAGTCCTGTGCCATGTAAAAAGCACTTGTGCCAGCACTGTGTAATATTGCTCTTGCTGAAGCTACATTAAAAACACCTGGCACACTGTGAAGTAGTTGGCATTAGGAAGGGCATCCAACTGTAGAAATCAAACTAAATCAGACTAAAACCTGATGCAGCTCTCTGGCTTGCCAGTTCCGGTCAAAATGTCTAACTCATGCCAGCATGGAAAGCAGACGTTTAGGGGTGTTGAAACAGTTTTATTAGTATAAAGACATTATAGAGCTGGCAGTGGAAGAGTGATAAGGAAAATACTATTGTCACTGGTATTTCATGTAATATGTTGTTATGGCATATCATGTTAGTGTGGGGAATAGGTGGTTCAGTAGCAGTAAAATTTGTGAATTTTCCACAACTGGAAGATAGAGATAACTGTGGAGGTTCAGGTTCTATGTAGTTAATGGTTCAGTAGAAATAGTTGAAGATTGAGAGTAATTAGAGGGGAAAATGTGGGCAGGAAGAAAGTAGTGGAAGAATAAATTTCAGTGAAAGAATATTGTATACAGTAATCCCTTGACTATCACAGGTATTATGTTCCAAAACCCCCCACAGTAGGTGAATATCTGTGAAGTAGAAACAGTACTGTACTGTATTTTTTAAAAATTATTTTTATAATTTGTACATATTCATTTTATTATAAATGCAAAACAACACCATGGAGGAATCAATGTAAGTTTAAGTAATAAGCTGCAATAGGTGAACTGCAATATGGCGAGGGATTACTGTATAGTGTTTAATATGGAATTTGTTTAGCAGATAGCCAGTTTCCATTATTCTTGACCATAACCTGGAATGTATGTGCTTGTGACCAATCCTAAACATTTAAAAGGCACTTTGCAGGATAGCATTAGGCAAACATTTTGTAAAGAGATAAAAGAACAACAGTTCAATGTCAAACTACTTCTTGATCCTGAAAGGAAATGGAAAGTAAGTGATACAGTCTTGACTATCTGAAGAATGTGGACCATTGATATGTGTGTGTATGTGTGTGTGTGTAACAGTATGTATTGGATTTTGCTGTTGAGTGACTTCTGGTTGTTTTTTTCTTATATGAAATGTAGTTGAGAAGTTTGATTTCCACTCACATGGTTTTGGGTTGTCCCACTACAAGGCACCATGAATGGATTTAAACCTAGGACATTATCATCATCATTTAATATCTGTCTTCCATTCTGGAATATTTTGACAGCATCCAATGGGTTGGAGGACTGTGTTATGCTTTAATGTCTGCTTTGGCATGGTTTCTATGGTTGGATGCCCTTCCTAATGCCAACACTTTATGTACCAAGTGCTTTTTCGTGGCATTAGCACTAGTAAGATTATTCTGTAGCTTGCATGACTAAGATCCCTTTCTACTCAGTAGGGCTATGATAGAGAAGGAAGCAACTTTATGCTAGAAAACAAGGGGTTGTTAAAGGAATGAGCCAGAACAGGTATCTTGCTGTAGAAGACCTACATAGTTATTCGCTTTGTACAAGTGTGGTTTATAGTAATCAGAGTGGAGTTGGCGAGATAAATAAACATAGATGCACAAATGTTTAAGTTCTTATTTAATTCAGCACACTATTATTCCTATCAGTTCAGCTCGGTATTATTTTACTAAAAATATCACCACTTACCTGAATGGTAGAATTTGTTTAACAACAGGCTTCTGCAAGTAATGGTCAACCCTGTAGATTTCTTCCTCTGAGTACCACTGTTCAAGAGACGAGGCTAAGGCTTCTGAAGTTTTACGATCGTTGCCAAAGGGTTTCTCCAGAACTAATCGTATCCAACTGTTAGCCACATGTGATCGACAGTGTTTGTGCAAAAGCTGAGCTGTTTTCACATATGTGGCTGGCGGAGTTGATAAATAAAAAATACGACCAGCAATGGGATTATCTGGGGAATGACTTTCTTCGTCAAGGGCCATTTGATGGGCTAAATTTTCATAATCTTCTTCGACTTTCAGCTGGACATACCTAACAACTGTTATAAATCGTCTCTTATGACTTTCACATTGCATATTGTAACAAGTAACAGAACGGTCAATTATTTTCATGAGAGTGTCTTCGCCAAAAGTTCTATTTGCTCTCGCACCCCCAAAGAACAGAAAATAGGGACCTTTATTTTCGATTCCGTTTCTATAGGTTTCAAACATGCTATGCCATAGGTATTTCTTAGCTAGATCTCCGGTAGCACCAACCAAAACAACACTGATAAACTGATTGGTAGACACGGCTTGAAGGATGCATAAAAAGAATATTACAGCCAGAAAGTTCTGGCAAGAATTCATATTAAGTAACATTTCTTGAAGACCTAAATGATATCCTCTGTACAAAAAAACATCAATATTAAAAACAAACCACTTCGTTGAAGGATTGGATTTTGAAATTAATACAGTGAACACACCACTTTAACAATATAATATTGTTTTTCAAGGATACAGTGTATTATACAATGGGCAGAACCGGTGAGAGAGAAATCTTTAGATGGAAATGATATCAAATAAGATGATAGTTTCATTGATTTTTTCCTCATAAATAATTTAGAGGTAAAATTGGGAGCATTTCATAAAATAGACATTAAAAAAAAAAAAAACTAATGCGTTCGGTTAATGCCTTCGTCTTTTCAACATCACGTTTGTTTGTTCCATATATATTTACAAGTATGCATGCGTGTATGTATGTGTGTAAATGACTTTAATACACAGCGGATAAGTTTTATAACAAATTACTTGATAGACATCGTCCATCTAGCAGACTGCAAAAAGTCTTTACTGTGAAATTTACAATGTCAACAATAACATACACCGGTGTTTCCTTCAGTGGCGTATGCTCTCCACATGTTATGCATATACAATAATATATAAGCTTAGGGGAAAAACATGAAATTGAAATAAAATAAAAATTCACTTTGTGTATAGTAAACTATCGAAATATTTAATTCTCGGTAAAAAATAATCCCAATTAGTTCAGTGAATCCGGTCCGGTGTAAAGCAGTGATTTTCCAATTTGTTTCTCTCTTTTAATTAGGGCTTGGGTTTTGAATAATTTTTATAATAATCATTTTTGCCGTGAGTTTTCGTGTTTCAGTTATAATAAAAACAAGAGGGGTCTTCAATATCCTGCCCTCCAATGTAAAATTTTATTCTTTCCTTTGTTTACATATTGTGATATGCAGCAATTTTATAGCCAAAAATAAATGAAATGGATATTGCAAAAATAAAAGAGCAGCAACTTATCTAATGTCCCCTGTTTCTATAGACATGTGTAAAGGAAATATATATACGTCAGCTGTCGTTATAATCATACTGTCTGCTCCACTGGAAGTATTCAGCAGCAAATATACCTCCACACACTTTTATCACACAATGTATAAAATATATATGTAATATATAATATAATATAACTTCATACATTTTCATACTGATATGTAATTCTACACACACTCAAAACATATATCTATACATGCCTGTGATTTTTATAACCATAATCTAAAACTATAGTCTATTTTACTTAAAATGTGTAACTTAACCCTACCACTTTTCAAAGGGACAAAAATAGAATTTTCACATTTATTAAAACATTATGGCTAGCATCAAATTAATAAGTAGTGCCATTCTTTCTGATTTTATGTTTTATTTCTTGAATATTTTCAGTATTATTGAATATTTTCAACAACGTAAAAGTAAAATATACCAAGTATAACATCTTTAACTGTTGAGCCTTGTCGCCAAGCATATTTACTGCTCTCCTATAATTTCAAACAGTTACTTCCGTTTTGTAATCCAGCATGTTTAATAATTTAGCGTTAGGTATTGAAAAAGCTAAATTACTTTTAGATGATCCAGCGTCACTATGTATACAAGAAGACAGCGAAGAAGAAATAGCTATTCCGCCTGCTTTTATTGGAAAGTTGAACGAAGGTATTCGATTTCGTTTGAATACTGAAATCAACACATTTTCTCATCGGTATGTATTCAGAAATCGAGCACATGTATTTTGTCGATTTCTTCCTATTCTGTTGAAGCAGTTTTAAGTCTTATGTACTCCACATCATTTTTAATTATTAGACACGAAGCTGTTCGAGATTATAAGTACCTTGTTTTATGACTTGTTTCTGATTATTAGTTTTTTTTTTCATCACAGAGATCTGATGGGGTTTTAACACTAGGCGAATCGTGATGAAGTAAATTTGTAAACAAAGATCTTCCTTCCGTGACTGTCACGTCTTTTATTGAAACGTACTACGCCGAGGACTACATTCTGACGTTTATTTCTTTTTCTCCAGGTCAGTCTTGATAGGGTAGACCAATGAGTTAAGGTGTTCCAGTCGTGACTGTCACATCTTTTAGCCAAACAGTGAATCAAAGGTTACGTTATCCAACTTGATAGAGCAAACCCATAATCAAAGTTATTCTAACCGTGACCATCACAGCCTCTATTCAGATTCAGACATAGAGTATCAGAGACTACAAGATCTAGTATTGTTATTGATGTTTGACCCTAGGTTATCACTGTTCCAGTAAGCCTGTGATCAAAGGTAATCAAGTCTTGATCATCTTGTCTTTAAAACGTAGTGTATTTGGAATGAGAGGACAATATTATAAACATGTTTCTGCATTAGTTGGCATCATTGGCACAGCAGTTATCTATTTCGCGTGCTCTTAATGTTTGGTTTCTGTGACACCTGCCACGTACACATGTGTCGTCTACATTTTCCGTTAATCTGCCTGTAATCAGTAAAATTCTTGTGTTTACACCGGATACACTATAAGGAATTTCGGCACTGTCATGCTATTAGCTGTCAGAAGTGAAAGTGCTCACTGCTAGTGAAGTATCTGTCTGTCTGCCTGCCTGCCTGTTGCTGGCCTGTCGATTCTTTGGCTACTGACAGCTAATACCATGACTGGCCGGAGCGAGCTATATGTCTGTCTGTCTGTCTCTCTCTCTATCTATCTATTACTCGAAAGTTCGCGCGTCCGCGCTAGCTAGTCGTGAGTAGAAAACACAAATTTAATATAAAAACATATTTCCTGAAATTGCAAATTATTTAAAATATAAAAATATAATTTTCAACAGAGAGAATTTATCAAAATAGAAAACAAATGAAGTTTGAAGTTTAAAAATAATAGGATCGACCACTCGCGACTAGCTAGCGCGGACGCGAGTACCCTTATACTCTGTGTTGTGTTTTCAAACGCATGGATATAGGTGTCAAATTTGTTCCAATAACTTTCGAGTAATAGATAGATAGATAGAGAGAGAGAGAGAGACAGACAGACATATAGCTCGCTCCGGCCAGTCATGGTATTAGCTGTCAGTAGCCAAAGAATCGACAGGCCAGCAACAGGCAGGCAGACAGACAGATACTTCACTAGCAGTGAACACTTTCACTTCTGACAGCTAATAGCATGATAGTGCCGGAATTTCTACTTATTTTCTTCATATCGAACATAGTCGTTTCCCTGATAGTAGCAGGGTTCTGTCTTCTCTTGTATTTACTAAGAATTTGGCTTTTGCTAAATTTCTTTTATTCAACTTCAGATACAAGGTTGACCAAAAGTCACTCGACATCATCATCATCGTTTAACGTCCGCTTTCCATGCTAGCATGGGTTGGACGATTTGACTGAGGACTGGTGAAACCGGATGGCAACACCAGGCTCCAGTCTAATTTGGCAGAGTTTCTACAGCTGGATGCCCTTCCTAACGCCAACCACTCAGAGAGTGTATAAATCAAAATTCCATAAATACTATCTGTAATTCTGTATTGACTCGAATGGAAAACCGTGTCGCTCAAGGACTTCAGTTTGAATAATTTTCATCATATTTCATATTTAGATGCTTTTATTAAATTCATTCATTTGTTAAACATAAATAAATCTTAGAATTAAATGGTATTGAGTTACTGTCAGGTGACTTTTGGCCAACCTGTATATCTAGATTGTTAGCATATGGAAATTTCTGTGGATAACTGGTCTTAAACTCTTCTTGAATTGTTTTGAGGAACAAAAGGAGACTGAGGACTATTTTCTGGTTCACCCCTACCTTCACACTAGATTCATCACCAGACCTATCACTAACACTTACCTTGCTAACCGCACCTCTGTACATTAGCTTGTTAGCTTTCGCAAGCCATTTATCTACTGCAAGCTTCTTTAGTAACCATCAGATCATAGAGCAGGGTACCTATTAAAGTTATTCTCTTGGTAAACAAGAGCCAGATCATCATCATCATCGTTTAACGTCCGCTTTCCATGCTAGCATGGGTTGGACGATTTGACTGAAGACTGGTGAACCAGATGGCTACACCAGGCTCCAATCTGATTTGGCAGAGTTTCTACAGCTGGATGCCCTTCCTAACGCCAACCACTCCGAGAGTGTAGTGGGTGCTTTTATGTGCCACTGGCACGAAGGCCAGTCAGGAGGTACTGGCAACGGCCACGCTCGAAATGGTGTATTTTACGTGCCACCTGGACAGGAGCCAGTCCAGCGGTACTAGCAACGAACTCGCTCGAATGTCTTTTCACGTGCCACTGACACAAGTGCCAGGAAGGCGACGTTGGTAACGGTCATGCTCAAATGGTGCTATTTACGTGCCACCGGCACGAAAGCCAGACAGCTGGTGCTCTGGCAATGATCACGCTCGGACGGTGCTCTTAGTGATTTACTGGTACAGGTGCCATCACGATTTCGCTACATATCTAACATGTTTCAGATATTTGACTGTAGGGCACCACCTTGAAGAATTTTAGTTGAGCTAATCAACCCCAGTACTTATCTTCTTTTTAAGCCTGGTACTTATGGTATCATTCTCTTTTGCTGAGCTACTAAGTTACAAGGATGTAAACACACCAACACCAGTTGTCAAGCAGTGGTGGGGGACAATGACACACACATACACATATAACAGGCTTCTTTCAGTTTCTGTCAACCAAACCCACTCACAAGGCTATAGTAGAAGGCACTTGCCCAAGGTGCCACACAGTGGGAGTGAGCCCAGAACAATGTGGTTGGGAGGCAAACTGCTTATTACACAGCCATACCTGCACTTATATGGAAATTTCAACAAAAACTGATTTGAAAATGAAAAAGAAATATCTAATATTAGTGTTATTATTATTACTATTATTATTGCTAACTTGTAAGAGGATGGATCTGACTGTGTAGGATGGATCTGACTGTTAGTCAAGCTCATCATGTAGATTGTCTCACCATCTTCAGCGAGGCAGGCAGTGTTCCTCTGTCTGGTGGCTATGGTGAAAGTGGTTATGTGGTAGCAGACACTTTCCTCTTCAGTGAAGCCCTCATCAACTTAAATTCCACTTCATTAAGAAAAATGAGGATGGAGAGCAAAGTGCATTTGCCTCAGTAAATTTGTTAAAAGGTGAATGACACAAAAATGGTTTGAGTGAATTGAATTACTCTAAGCATGTGCCTGTAGATTGAGGGAGGGATTGTGTCCTTAGAAGCGTGAGTGATCTTGGATTTGTGGGGTTCTTTGATTGGCCCTACTTAGGACTGCATCATCCAGGTATTCATATATTTTGTATCATCATCATCATTTAACGTCCGCTTTCCATGCTAGCATGGGTTGGACAATTTGACTGAGGACTGGTGAACCTGATGGCTACACCAGGCTCCAATCTGATTTGGCAGAGTTTCTACAGCTGAATGCCCTTCCTAATGCCAACCACTCCGAGAATGTAGTGGGTGCTTTTATGTGCCACCAGCACAAAGGCCAGTCAGGAGGTACTGGCAACGGCCACACTCAAAATGGTGTATTTTACGTGCCACCTGCACAGGAGCCAGTCCAGCGGCACTGGCAACGATCTCGCTCGAATGTCTTTACACGTGCCAGGAAGGCTACGCTGGGCACAGGTGCCATCACGATTTCGCTTTGTATATAATATATAATTTTTATCTAAGTTTCCCGTACAGTATTTTTATGTAAACCTCTCAACAAACTGTAAACTGTCCTAATGTCCTCTTCATTGCATACTTCCATGGTAATGGTAGAATTGATGGAGTGTTGGAGAATTGTGGTATTTGTTCTAGCTCTTTATGTTCTGAGTTCAAATCCTACCGAGGTCAAATTTACCTTTCATCCTTTTGGTGTCAGTAAAATAAGATTGGTAGCAGTTAAGCACTGGGGTTGATGTAATCAACTAGCTCCATGCCTCCACATTTCAGGCCTTGTGCTTATAGTAGAAAGAATTAATATTCTCTTAATCCTTTAGCATTCAGATTACTCTATCAAATATAATGCTTATTTATTCATATTGTTTTGAATTAATCATGCATTATTTCATAGCTTTGAGATTGCTATGATGTAATTGTTTATTTTTATGACATTGTAGGGTAGGTGTGAAAGGCTAGATCTGGTCGTTTTGAACATAAAATGGGTAGATTATTTGAGCTGAATATGGCCAGTTTAAATGTTAAAGGGTTTTAGTTACCTAGGATGTTTTCTTGAGGTTTGTTAACAAGTCTTCTCAAATCTCTATTATTATTATTATTTCATATATGCACTACAGATTAAACTGTTGGAAAAAAAAAGAACCTCCTAACATAAGGCTACAACATGTAACCTTAGATGCTTAGAACCTTCCTAAGTATTCTATCTGTCCCTAATAACACTGTTTTCTAGAGCTGCCCTAAACTAAGTTTTATGCCTATTTCATCTCCATCTGTTCAAATCTTTAAGGGATTGTTCCTAGTGCACCTATAACTACGGGAATATATTTTACCTGCACTTTCCATAACCTCTGTAACTCAATGGCAAGGTCCTGGTACTTTGCTGTATCTCTCATATTGACTTTCTCATCATCATTATTATTATTATAATAATTATACTAATATCTCAATTTAATTTTAATATTTGATTTTTTCAGTTTGAATGGAGTAATTTTGGCTTATAAAGACCTGAAATTGCTTAGTTCTGAAGGAAGAATACAAGGAGATCGACCTTTTATTTATTTTAAGATGAAAATTAGTTACATTCTGTTCCAGCCAAAAATTGGAAGTACTTTAACGGGTGTCATCAAAGAGATTTATGCCAGCCACGTAGTGTGTGTTGTGCATGAACTATTCAATGCTACTGTGATTAAATCTAGTGATGACGCTACGTGGAACATTAATGCATTTAGAGTTAGTAATTTGATAGAGTTCACAGTTACGGATTTACACTCAACTCCTAAATTATTCTCCATGAAAGGTAAACTAATTAGAAGGATTGAAACAAACTCTCTTGTAAAACAAGATAAAAAGGCAAAGAAAAGACATAGGGATGTAGAATCTGAAGATGTATGTCCTGACAGTGAGAAGTTAAAAATCGAAAACCATGAAATAAATGGCCACACACTTGATGTTATCAATGACAGCAGGTAAGATAGTAATTTTATTTGCTTATGAATTTTGTCATATGAATGTGAATGTGTGTTTAATCCTTTTGTTTCCAAATTTTATTGAAATGCGCTACCTTTGTTTCAGTTAATTTTGAAAGCAATGAAAACTTCAGTAAAATAACTTTGTCATGGTGAGCTGGCAGAATCATTAGTACATCAGGCAAAATGCTTAGTGGCATTTCTGGTCTTGTACCCACATTCAAAATAATTAAGCTGGTGTTTGGAACATAAATTAACTTGAAGTTTTGGTAGAAGGTTTTAATTTGATTCATTTTCAAATTGGAAGTTTGTATCTTAGGACCAAGAGTAGTCTCAGACAGGAGAGGAGTTAGAACTTGATGAAATCTCCAATATGGTTTAAATGCTCAAGTCTGATATCCAAGTGGCATTAGAATGTAAGAAGTTAAGGACTGAAACACTTGTATGAGTTGGGTGTTTCTTCTCTGAAGACCTACTCTTGTGAGTTTCTTACCAATCTATTGTCATCATTTTCTAATATGGCATTGGTTAGAGGAGTTACTACACAGCATGTTACTGCTTGTCTTCAGTCATGTTTCATCTAACTGCGAAGTCCAATATCCAGAGATCTGACTTCACGTCTTCTACAGGTAAATTGACAAACCACATGTACCGCTCCTTGTTCATTCATGTTACATCTGCATACCAAGGCAGTCATTTCTTCCTGCATACATTAACTGATGCCATTAATTTGCAGCCCCTCTCTCAGCTCACTTGTACACCTCTCAAGTAGGCTGACATTATAATGTATCTGTCCTATCAGATGACAGCCATTATATTATTTAGTCATACAATCAGAATTTCCATGATCACAAATGAAGTGAACAGATAAACTTTAATTCCTGATGTGTACATCACAGGATTATTTGACAAATATCTTATTTCTGTAGTTCTTATAAAACAGAATTATCAAATAATAATTATTGAAAGCTATAATTTAGATCTCTTTAAATTTTCAGCAACTAATTTTAGATTTGTTATTTTTATTTTATTTTTCAGTTCTCCTGTGAAGAAAAAAAAGAAGAAAAAGAAAAAAGTGGATGAAGATAACTGATTTGATCTTTCATTGATTTGAAAACCGCTTCAACACCAAACAAATTGTTTATTGTGGTGAACACGTCAAACAGCCTTTCAACATTCACATTGATACTACAGACCCACATCACATTAAAAAACTGATATCACTTCATCTTTAGGAAGAAAATAAATTTTATATTTTCTAAATATTTAGTCATTGTAGTCATTAAGAAATAAGAAGTACCTTTGCATACGAGGAGGTACTGAAAAGTTCCTGGCTTTGGGTAAAGGAAAATACAGGAGGATCAATTAATTATGATTTTATTCAATTGGCACGTGAAAAGTCATTCGAGCGAGGTTGCTGCCAGTGCCGCTGGACTGGCTCCTGTGCAGGTGGCACGTAATATACACCATTTTGAGCGTGGCCGTCGCCAGTACCGCCTGACTGGCCTTCATACTGGTGGCACATAAAAGCACCCACTACACTCTCGGAGTGTTTGGCGTTAGGAAGGGCATCCAGCTGTAGAAACTCTGCCAAATCAGATTGGAGCCTGGTGTAGCCACCTGAGTCAAATCGTCCAACCCATGCCAGCATGGAAAGCGGACGTTAAACGATGATGATGATGATATTCCTCTCTCAGATTCACACACTTATTGCAGTGGTCCTTCAGTTTTTCTAAGCCTTGTAAAAGAACTGGGAAGGTTGGGCCTCTAATCTGGTGTTTCACGATACCCTTAAAGCCAGGAACTTTTCAGCACCCCCTTGTATTCTCTCCTTTTCCAACTAGGGTAGTCCTATATCTCCTCTACTATTTCTATTCCTGTAAGATACTCTAACCTCTCATCACTTGGCTAAAGCCAACTCCTTCAACTCAATATTACTGCCACATCAGTTGAGGAGTATTGTCATGGCTTTGGTCAGTATATGTATGTATACAGTTGTATGTGTGTGCAAAATTTTTAATATTCTGTCACAATGTAAGCATAATGGTGCCAACATAGATATTCCTTGTTAATAAAACCAGTTGTTCTGTGCTTTTGAATACCTGTGGAGTATTAAAAATAAAAGAACAAAAATCCCATACCCGAAAAAAAAAAAAACACAGGTAAATGACAGGAAAGGCATCCTGCAGTAAAATCTTGCCCCAAAATCAATTCCCTATCTAAGTCAGAGAAATAGACGTTGAAATTGAAAGAATATACAAATGTAAGGGGGCTACATGGCTACCTTCTACATTGTGAGTAGCCATGTAACCCTTTCACAGCAAGTAACCTATTCTTCTCTAGCCCCTTCCCTCCTAGCATAAAGTCACCTCTCTTGAGGTCAATATTCTTGCAGTGGTATGAAAAAAGTACCCAGTACAGATTGTAAAGTGGTTGGTGTTAGGAAGGCATCATGAATAGTGAAAAACAGACATCAAACAAAAACAAAAGTGATTTTAAGAATTGATAAAATTATTTATTTAATCCCCTAAAAAAGCCAATACTAGGAAATAGATAAATGTTTGAGTGATTCTGTTAAATCAGTACTATTTAGACTGGTACATTTATCAACAAGTCGAAGTCTCTTGACTAATTCAGCAGGAATACGGGAGTCTGTGGTCTGTATATTCGTAGTTTCAGGAAAGACATAGAGAATTACATTGACTTCAACTTCAATATTGGTCTGGTATATACTCTGAAACTCAGTCTTGATTTGATTTAAAGCTTCTTTACGTATCAGCTCATTGAACAATAGTGTATTTATGACTAGGACACCTGAAAGAGAACATATCTAGAAATATAATTCTATTTTGCTTAAATTAACAGTTACAACAAAAGAAGAGAGTAATTAAAGTTAGGTTATACTGTGTGCTTAAGAAGCCTGCTTTTCAACCATGTAGTTTTGGGTCAAGTCCCATTGCACAGCACCTTGAGCAAAAGTCTTCTACTGTAGCACTGGCCTAACCAAAACTTTGTGAATGGAAAACTGAAAGCAGCTTAGTGTGTGTTTGTGTGCATGTTTCTGTGTAGCCTTGTTTTGGCATCATGATGGTTGTAAGTGAGCATCAACATCACACAAGTGATGTTGGTTTCCAGTTTTCTCTGAAAAACTTGTCTGGCCATGGGAAATATAACTGTGCTTGAAAACAGGAAGAGCATCTGGCCATGGAAAATTTGCCTCAATGAATTATGTTTGAACCCTTGCAGACATGGAGAAAAGTGAATGTTAAAATGGTAATGCAGTAAAGGAGTAGGTAGTAACTCTATAAGATGTACCCGGTGCAAGCTATGGACACATAAGAGGTGCAGCAATATCAAAGGCAGATTAACTACAAAGTTAATCTTTGTATGTGGCAGATGTTCAGGGGCAATAAACACTGTAAACAAACAGGAAACAACTTCTATCTCATTCCAGGGAGAAAAACTAGAGGTAGTTGATAGCTTCCGCTATCTGGGTGACCAAGTTAGTAGTGGGGGTGGGTGCGCTGAAAGTGTAACTGCTAGAATAAGAATAGCCTGGGCCAAGTTTAGAGAGCTCTTACGTCTGCTGGCGACAAAGGGACTCTCACTCAGGGTAAAAAGCAGACTGTATGACGCATGTGTACGAACAGCCATGCTACATGGCAGTGAAACATGGGCTGTGACTGCTGAGGACATGCGTAAGCTCGCAAGGAATGAAGCCAGTATGCTCCACTGGATGTGTAAGTATCTTGAGAGAAAAGCTGAACATAAGAAGCATCAGTAGTGGTGTGCAAGAGAGACGATTGCGCTGGTTTGGACATGTGGTGAGAATGAATGAGGATAGCTTCGTGAAAAAGTGCCACTCCCTAACAGTTGAGGGAACCCGTGGAAGAGGTAGGCCCAGGAAGACCTGGGCTGAGGTGGTGAGGCAAGACCTTCGAACATTGGGCCTCACCGAGGCGATGACTACTGACCGAAACCTTTGGAAATGTGCTGTGCGTGAGAAGACCCGGCAAGCCAAGTGAGATCGTTGCCAGTTCCCCTGGACTGGCTCTTGTGCGGGTGGCACATAAGATGTACCATCCTGAGCGTGACCGTTGCCAGTACCGCCTGACTGGCCTTGTAGGGTTTTCGAGCGAGATCGTTGCCAGTGCCCCTGGACTGGCTCTTGTGCGGGTGGCACATAAAAGACACCATTTCGAGCGTGGCCGTTTTCGTGCGGGTGACACGTAAAAGCACCCACTACACTCTCTGAGTGGTTGGCGTTAGGAAGGGCATCCAGCTGTAGAAACTCTGCCAAATTAGATTGGAGCCTGGTGTAGCCATCCGGTTGCACCAGTCCTCAGTCAAATCGTCCAACCCATGCTAGCATGGAAAGCGGACGTTAAACGATGATGATGATGATGATGATGATATTATGTGTATATGTGTATGTATATCTATATATATAGTGGAGGCGCAATGGCCCAGTGGTTAGGGCAGCAGACTCGCGGTTTTGATTCCCAGACCGGGCGTTGTGAGTGTTTATTGAGCGGAAAAACCTAAAGCTCCACGAGGCTCCGGCAGGGGATGGTGGCAAACCCTGCTGTGCTCTTTCACCACAACTTTCTCTCACTCTTACTTCCTGTTTCTGTTGTGCCTGTATTTCAAAAGGTCAGCCTTGTCACACTGAATATCCCCGAGAACTACATTAAGGATATGTGTGTCTGTGGAGTGCTCAGCCACTTGCACGTTAATTTCACGAGCAGGCTGTTCCGTTGATCGGATCAACTGGAACCCTCGACGTCGTAAGCGACAGAGTGCCAACAACATGTATGTATGTTTATATGTATGTATGTGTGGAGGCGCAATGGCCCAGTGGTTAGGGCAGCGTACTCGCGATCATAGGATTGCGGTTTCGATTCCCAGACCGGGCGTTGTGAGTGTTTATTGAGCGGAAACACCTAAAAGCTCCACGAGGCTCTGGCAGGGGATGGTGGCGAACCCTGCTGTACTCTTCCACCACAACTTTCTCTTACTCTTACTTCCTGTTTCTGTTGTGCTTGTATTTCAAAGGGTCAGCCTTGTCACACTGTGTCACACTGAATATCCCCAAGAACTACATTAAGGATACACGTGTCTGTGGAGTGCTCAGCCATTTGCACATTAATTTCACGAGCAGGCTGTTCCGTTGATCGGATCAACTGGAACCCTCGACGTCATAATCGACGGAGTGCCAACAATCTATCTATAATTGTGTGTGTGTATGTATGAAGAAGAAAAGCTGTAAAAATGAAATAGAATAGAAGGTTGATTACAAAGTTACAAAAGCTGTCTTCAGGTTACCTTTTGGTGAAAGAAGCTGTTTCATGTGTTTCAAGTTGTCACTTTCAAGGAATGGTCTTGGAGGACACATCTGAGTAGGTGAATCCTCATTGGGATTCACGTCCAAAACAATCATATTATATGGAATAATTTCATCTGTAAAACGAAGTGCTTAATTTGATAAATACTAAATTCAAAATACAATTTCAGAAAGTAGTGAACTAAATTTCAGGCAGTACTGAATTAATTTTTAGGGTGCACAAACCTCAATTTCTGAGAAGCTCTTTTCTTCATACTGCAACCTTTCACCACCCAGCACAAAACTGCCCCTCTCTCTACTGTAGCCAAATACAATCAAAAGGAATCTTGGACAGGATGTATAATAACCCCAATAGTGCCACAAAAAAAGAGCACTTTGTAAAGTAGCTGGCATTAAGGAGCCATAAAAACAGTGCCAAAGTAGACACAATTCTCAGGTACCTTGTCAAACTTTCATCATGGAAGACAGGTGTTAGAATGTTAGAAGATGAGAATGGTGATGGAGCACTGCTCTAAATTTCAAGGAGATCAGAACTAAATAGGCAAACATAATTAGTTTATATTGACTCGAGAGTAAAGTATTTCAGAAACAAAACTAGCAGGTGATGTTCACATCAACCAGTAAAGAATGGATTATGAAAACCATTGAAGTTTTTGAAGGCTTTAATTAAGGAGTAGCAGAAGAGAGTAAAACATCTGAAACTGATGAAAATTAATGCAGCTGTTCAGTTAGAACATCTATGACACACATTTTCAGGAAAAAATGTAGGTGAGAAGAGAATTCCAGAGGGTGGAAGATCCAGGGAGAAAGGACTGGGTGTGATGACTAAATATCTAGTGCATTGGTGTCAGACTTCAATGATTCTGTTGTGAATTAGGTCTTTCGTTATGAATATGCTCACTACACTTATATTTAAGAAATCAGCTCTGTACTTTTGTTATAAATTTCATCACTATATCTCTCAAATAAGAAGATAAGGAAGAGGAACTATTATAAGAAGAAAAGATTTGAAATATTTAAAAGAAAAGACAACAATATAGATGTTTTACCCAGAAAACATGTCAAGTATAATGATGAAACAATATATGATCACAAACATTCATACAAGTACAGAGACACACAAACAGAGAGGTACACATGCAGACACAAGCATACACACACACACACACAACAGGAAATAGAGGTACAAGTCTGCTTCATCCTTTTGTTACCATACTCCTATAGAAAGAAACTGCTTTTGCGTCAATAGATATTGTAAATAATGAAGAATTTAATAAAATAACTTTATTATTATCAAACTGGTGTTTGGAACATAACATGAAATTTTGATGGAAGATTAATTAATTGAATTAAGATCACTTTGTATCACTGAACAGCGGACGGTCTAAGGCAGATTGGTATCAAAAGGGTTGACTGAGATAAAGAGTAACGTTAAATATGACAGTTCCCCATTTGGCAAGACATAGACTGGATCCACTGATGAAAACAAATACTAACTGGCCATCAAATATCCAATGGCAACTTTCAGATGCAACACATACAAACAAAAATATAACAAAGTAAAAGACTGACCTTGTTCAGCCTTTTGCTTCATGAAGTCCAGCCCATCTGCCACATAAGCCTTCATACGGGAATCTTCTTTGAAATCAAACCATTTAGTTGCTACTTTAACCATTTCTGGGTCAATTTCAACAACATCAATAGTAGCCTTAAAACAATATAGAAAATGAATGAATTAATATATGTATAACACACACACACACATAATAGAATAAAGGTGTAGGCAGGCAAACAATTGGTATCAGGTCAAATTATGATATATCTTAAAACATTGACACAACTTGAAGGCAGAAATGAAAGTAACAAGAGGTCACTAAAAGATCAGTTGAAGAACATTCATAATGGCTGATAAATGCTGATATTCTCCCAAAACAGTTATAAGCCCATATTATTGATATCAGATAGTAGGTAAAGCTGGTCATTGTGTAGAATAGATTGCCACTAAAATGCTGCCTGCTTGCAGGAAATTGCATCAACTGTAGATGTATTCCAGAAACAGCTGTAAGGGACTACCTGCACATCTACCTCCTCCTCATCCAGCTTTAGATTCCACCTACAATGACCAGCTTTCCCTGCTATTTAAGATCAACAATATGGACTTATCTTATAACTATTTCAGGAGAATACCAGCATATATCACAACCATTACTTACTTACTTGTTTCAGCCATTTGACTGTGGCCATGCTGGAGCACCACCTTCAGTCGAGCAAATCGACCCCAGGACTTATTCTTTGTAAGCCTAGTACTTATTCTATTGGTCTCTTTTGCCGAACTGCTAAGTTATGGGGACGTAAACACACCAGCATCGGTTGTCAAGCGATGTTGGGGGGACAAACACAGACACACACATATATACATATCTACGACAGGCTTCTTTCAGTTTCCATCTACCAAATCCACTCACAAGGCTTTGGTCAGCCTGAGGCTATAGTAGAAGACACTTGCCTAAGGTGCCACGCAGTGGGACTGAACCCGGAACAATGTGGTTGGTAAGTAAGCTACTTACCACACAGCCACTCCTATGAACGTTTCTCAGCAGATCTTTTATTGACTTCTTGTGATCTTGCAACATTCATTTCTATCCTAAAATTTTGTCTATGTTTAAATAAATGAATGTCAGTCTGACCTGGTATCAGTTGTTTGACTGCTTATATCTGTTTATATCTATAAACCTATGTCATCAGATGTGATATTACCTGAATTTTATACATGTATAAGTGTTGACATCACACACACACACATTCTTTAACACCTGTCTCTGTACCTTTAATCTCTTAAATGGCATAAAGCCATCCTACCTCAGTTGAGGGGTTTTTGTCTTGCAAGGTACTTGGTGATCCAGTTGGTGATGGTGCTGCGAAAAAGCACTTGTGCTGGTACCATGTAAAAAGCACTGGTGCTGGTGCCATATAAAAAGCACTGGTGCTGATGTTACTTAAAAAGCACCGAGTACACTCTAGAAAGTGGTTGATGTTAGAAAGGGCATCCAGCTGTAGAAACCATGCCAAAGCAGACAGTGAAGCCTGGTATTGCTCCTGGCCCTGCTAACTCCTGTCAAACTGTCCAACCCATGCCAGCATGGAAAATGGATGTTAAATGATGATGCCATCTGTAATTGAAAAATTTCTATGTAGATTCTTGACCTAGAAATAGCAGCCAAATTTTTATCAAATCACATTAATCAAAGCTTAAGCTAAATATTTAGTCATCTTGAAAATGGTGGAATTTAGGGAGGAACATGCTATAAGTTTGTAAGTAAGCAGTTGAACACCATAAAACTATATAAAAAATACCAGCCATCAACAATAGACAGTTCTCTCTTCAGCTAAGTCCAATATGTGATCCTAAAGGGTTTGGTTGTTGCCCATACATAGTCATAAATTCAGTCTTTCAGGAAGCCATTGAAGTCTATCCCTGAGAGCAAGGCACACAACTCTGCTAAGTTCATTTTTTTTCCCTGTCTGACAACTAAGTCTACCCAGCTTTATTTATTTGAAGGGACATTCATTTTTATGGAAAGCATCTTGATCATGATAGAATTAAAAAGAAAACAACATCCTAAAGACAAAAGCAAAATTCCCTTCTCCATGTATTTATACATACACATAGATACAGGCATGGCAGTGAGGTAAGAAATTTGCTTCCCAATCACGTCTGTGGGTTCAGTCCCACTGTTTGCCACTATGAGCAAGTATCTTCTACTATAGCTTGGGCTGACCAAAGCATTGAGTGGACTTGGTAGATAGAAACTAAAAGAAGCCTACAGTATATCATCATCATCGTTTAATGTACTCCTTCCATGCTGGCATGGGTTGGACGGTTTGACAGGAGCTGGCCAGGCAGAAGCTTGCACCATACTTCTGTGTCTGTTTTGGCAAGGTTTTTAATGGCTGGATGACCTTTCTAGCACCAACCACTCTGCAGAGTGGGCTGAGTGCTTTTATGTGGCACCAGCACAAGTGAAGTTAGTTTGACATGTTTTTTACAGCTAGATGCCCTTCCAAATGCCAACCACTTTACAGTGTGGACTGGCTTGCTTTGATACTGTGTATTATTTCCAATCTTCTATGAAAACATGACTGGTTATGAGGAAATTTTAACTTACTTGGAAACAGATAAAGGTTGGAAATAGGAAGAGCATCCTGCTGTGGAAAATCTGTCTCAACAAATTTCTCCTGATCATGTAAGCATGGAAAAGTGAATATTAAAACGATGATGATGATAAACAAACCATATCTATCACTTGTAAGCAAGTATGACTATTAGCATGTTCCATGCTTTCACTAACTGCTTTAAGTATCTATTTAGTTGTGAGCAGATACAGGTACCCCTCACCCCTCTAGGCTCCCTCAGCCATGACCCAGAGGAATAATGAGATTTGTGATAGCTGAAGGGAGAAAGAAGGCTGCACTAGCAGTCAGGTGGAACTCATTTTCAGCTGAGTGTCATCATCTGACACAAAAACACTTCCACTAATGCCCCCTCCCCTCTCAGAATTCCTTATCTTGTAAGTTACTTGGCGAACCTGCCAGTGATGGAGCCACGTAAAAAGCATCCAGTCCACAATGTGAAGTGGTTGGTATTTGGAAGGGCATCCAGCTGTAAAAACCATGTCAAAACAGACACTTAGAAGGGCAGCCAACCATAAAAACCATGCCAAGACAGATACAGTAGCCTGGTGTAGTTTTCAACCTGGCTGGCTTCTGTCAAACTGTCCAACCCATGCCAGTATGGAAGACGGATGTTAAATGATGATGGTAAACAAGAGTAACATGACATGAAGTGCCTTGCTTAAGATTAGTGTGCTGCCCAGTCGAAGAATCAAGCCCATGATCTTATGATCGTGAGATCAAAACCCTAAAGCAGTGGTTCCCAAACTTTTTAGAGATGCGACCCACTATTTATGACACCAGTTTATGGCGACCCACTTAACTCTACTGGGTAAAAACATTAATGAAAGAAAGAAATTTATTTCAGATTACATTTTCATTGAGGCCTGTGAGAAGGCCTCATTTATATTAAATGTGAAACAAAACGTTTTATAACTGTTTCAACGTCTCCATACCCTATGGCAGGTATTAATTCTAATACAAAACCTCGAAGCAGTAACTGTTATTGGCTCAATCAGTGTTGTACTGCGCCTAGTTAAAGTTCTCTATAAATAGGTAAAAACAGACTTTTCCTTTTTACGATTACGTACGAATAAATAACTTGAAAAAATGACCACCTCTGATTTGTTAAGTTCGTGAAAAGAGCCTACTGTTTGATAAAACAACCAGTCTGGTCTTGAACTACCTCGATAGACAGCAGTCAATCAAAGCTAATGCGTAATTTTATAACTTTTTGCGACCCACTAGGATTCCGTTCGTGACCCATCAGTGGGTTGCGACTCATAGTTTGGGAACCACTGCCATAAAGGCTTTGTGCATTAATATATATGTAACTATGAAACAGAGGATACCTTTTCAAAAACGTGATGGATGTAACTGGCCAACACTCCGCCTCCAAGTCCAATCATCAATACCCGAAATCCAGAATCTGTTCAAGAAGAAATAAATTCAATGAAACTAAGAGCTGTTTGTTTTTATTTGCATATCAATTTGAAACTAAATGTGTGTGTGTGTGTGTGTATGTGTGTGCATGTATGTAAGTATATATATATATATATATATCTTTTGCTTGCTTCAGTCATTAGATTGTGGCCATGCTGGAGCACTGCTCTGAAGAATTTTTAGCCAAATGAGTTGACCCCAGTGCTTATAATTTTTTAACCAGGTATGCTATCAACCTCTTTTCCCAAACTGATAAGTTACAGGGATGTAAATACACAAATACTGGTTGTCAAGCAGTGGAGGGGGACAAACACAGACACAAAGACACTCCCAACAGATATATTATATATATATAAATATATAATGACAGGCTTCTTTCAGTTTCTATCATATATAAGTTATGAAGAAAACACATGTCTGAACATGTTTTATAAACAGTCGCTAAAATTTGTAAAATAAAATAAGTGTGTATGATAAAAGGTAAGATAAAATGATATTTCAAGAACACTTCAAAAGAAAAAAAATAATTTAGATTGAGGCTCCAGCATGGCCGCAGTCAAATGACTGAAACGAGTAAAAGAATAAAAAGGGGTCTTCAACTTTTGTCCTACAAAAAATTATTCTTTCATTGAAAAAATAGCCATGTACTCCACCATATATTTCATCAAAGGGCTCAACCCCTCCAAGCAATTTACTATTTCTTACTTTATTTATTAATTCATACTAAAATATAAGGATAAAATCACGTTAATGATTTTTATCAGGTAGTCAATATGCAATAAAAATTTATAGGTAATCTATACATTAAATTAATAATTATATATATATATATATATGTATATAATTATATCAAGGGAGCAAGGGCGAAAAAAAAAAAATGACCTGTCTCCAACATGCTTGGATGCAGAGGTATTCAGTATCTGAATGCCTTGGCAGGCATTCAGCATCTGAATGCAGAGGCATTCAAGCATGTTGAAGATAGGTTGTCTTTTTTTTCGCCCTTGCTCCCTTAATATAATTATATACACATATATATAGTGGAGGCGCAATGGCCCAGCGGTTAGGGAAGCAGACTCGCGGTCATAGGGTCACGGTTTCGATTCCCAGACCGGGCGTTGTGAGTGTTTATTGAGCGAAAATACCTAAAACTCCACGAGGCTCCGGCAGGGGATGGTGGCGAACCCTGCTGTACTCTTTCACCACAACTTTCTCTCACTCTTACTTCCTGTTTCTGTTGCGCTTGTAATTCAAAGGGTCAGCCTTGTCACACTGTGTCATGCTGAATATCCCTGAGAACTACGTTAAGGGTACATGTGTCTGTGGAGTGCTCAGCCACTTGCACGTTAATTTCAAGAGCAGGCTGTTCCGTTGATCGGATTGACTGGGAACCCTCGACATCGTAAGCGACGGAGTGCCAACGAACGAACATATATATCATTCTTAATTTAATGTATTTCTTACTTTATATAACAAGAACCCTAACAAGTGATGTCAGATTTTGCCTCTCCACACAACACACAAAACTTATCTTACAGTGGTCAACTGCACAAGGAATTTTAATACAATGCTAACATTTACTGTTTGAATTTACCAAATTAACAATTACACTTACAAATCAATTCATTGAAGTCTGGCAAGAGAACAACCCCAGCCACAGTACTAATATGGTGTTTAGAAGCAAGATAATCTTTGTCAATAACAAAATGGTATTTTCCCTTCTTAACTTTCTTCTTTTTTGTATCTGAAATAGAAAGAATGATTATAAGTATACATGTGTGTGAGCATATACAAGTATATGCAGGGGCCGGACAAATTAATGGAAACATCACTTTTTACTTAACTAGTTTTTCTTCAGGCAATATGACAAATTCAAAACTGTTCTAGTCTGTATATCTGTTCATATGCATTACGTATATAACTTTTACTTCATGATATAGTCTGCTGTTTTTCTTTTATTCCAGATATTTTAGCTGCAAAGTTAAAATACACAAGCTGTCTGATTCCCAATGAGGACAAATTGTCATAGTGCAGATGGCTGGAGCTTAATGTTTCAAAATGTACAGCCTCTAAAATCCTGTTGGCATATTCCAAAACCAAAATAAAACCAGCTCTGGCAAACATCATTCTAGATGGAAAGCAAAGCACAGAGAGAGGAACCACAAACTAGTGAAATGTACTGGGTCTAAAAACAATTAAACTATGGCAGCTAAAGTGAGGGCAGAGCTAAACCACCACCTTGCCAACTCTATCAAACAAAACCATTCACTGTGAACTCCATACAGTCGGATACTATGGAAGGGATGTAATTGCTAAACCTCCCTGTCTCTCATTAATACTGATAAGTAGAAAAAAGTAATCAAAGTCTCAATCAACCATGTTATCTCTGATGTGTCATCAGTCTCCCTTTTTCCCCACTTTGGGTGAGCAAATATCTGGAAACAGTCCAAGAAGCCCTTAACCTCTACATTGAAGCATGAAGGTGGCTCTATGATGATTTGAATAGTCGCATCATAGAATTCACTTGGCTCTTTAGTTGTTCTACATGGCAGAGTTAGCACCAAGGATTATCTGAGTATTTTGGCTGATTATGACCACTGTATGGTATAGACATTATTCTCTGATGTAAGCAAATCTTTGGGATGATAATGCACTGACTCACATGGTTTATGAAACTTTGAAGTCACTGTCAATATTATTCTTGTTAAAGAATAACACACTTGTACAATATGAAATAATGGAATAACCCTTTAGATTAATGTAAAATTGTTTTTATTATAACTGAACATAAAAGCAAGCATTTATGTGTGAGTGTGTGTATTAGTTAATGAACACAAAAAAGAAGACATATATGCATAAAGAGAGAGGGGAAAAGCCTTGATATCCCTCCCTCCCTCCATATATATATGATGAGCTTTCTTTCAGTTTACATCTTCCAGATCCACCCACTAAGTTTATAGTAGATGACACTTAACCAAGATTCCATATAGTAGGACTGAACCACCAGAAACCATATGATTAAGAAGCAAACGTCTTAACAACCGCACAACCTGTGCAAAGCATTTTATCCAACCCACTAATGATCCTGCCAATCTACCTCATTCACTGTGGTACTGCCAATGGTAACAACAGTGAATTATACCACAAACAATACATAGTTAGAGATAAGAGAACTTGGTTGATGAGAAGCTATATCTTGACCTTTGACACATGCATTACTAGTCATGAAATATAAATTAGTGAATTTCTGCTGCTTCTCTGGGCCTTCTAGAAAATCATTACCATAAAACTATTGTTAATAAATGTCTTATGAAATAACCAATGTTCACTCTAAAATAATTAACAATAACCAAGACCAACACTTTCTTATTTCTTTACTGCCCACAAGGGGCTACACACAAAGGGGACAAACAAGGACAGACAAATGGATTAAGTTGATTATATCAACCCCAGCGGGTAACTGGTACTTATTTAATCGACCCCAAAAGGATGAAAGGCAAAGTTGACCTTGGCGGAATTTGAACTCAGAACGTAGCGGCAGACGAAATACCGCTAAGCATTTTGTCCGGTGTGCTAACGTTTCTGCCAGCTCGCCGCCTTTCTGCTTCATCAAAACTGCTGTACATACCTGACTGTATAAGACGACATTCTGATTGGATGAGATTCTGTTTACCAAGGAAAAACAGTCGTCTGTAATACTTTTCATCTTCTGCTAAGAAATTTTCAATTCTGAAAGTGCCATTCCATTCACTTCTTCCTTTATCAACCACTTCCACATCCTTGCTGATACTATCATCAACAGACAGGTAAGGAATCTAGAATGAAATATTAATTGATGCATATAAGCAATATCAATATCATCATTTTAACATCCGCTTTTCCATGCTTGCAAAGGTTAATTGAAATTTGTTGAGGCAGACTTTCTATGGCCAGATGCCCTTCCAGTCACTAACACACACCTGTTTCCAAATAAAATAATAATTTCCCATGACCAGGCATGCTGTCACAGAAGAAATGAAATGATACTGTTTGTATGATAGTGATGCTCATTTACAGCTATCCCATGTTGTCAAGACAAGAAAACATAAATATGCACTCATACACAACATTATTATCATCAGCATCTTTTAACGTCTGTTTTCTATGCTGGCAAACTGGAGAGCTGCACCAGGTTCCAGTTTGATTTGGCTTGGTTTCTACGGTTGGATGCTCTTCTTCAAACCAACCACTTTACAACGTATGCTGGGTGCTTTCAAAATGGCACTGACTTAAGCACTTTTATGTGGTGTTAGCATGAGTGCTTTTTACATGGCCCTGGCACAGGACAATCCTCTTCACCAGGGGATGTGATCTTAACACACACATGATGAACCTCTTTTTGTTTCTGTTAGCCAAATCCACTCACGTGACTTTAATCGGCTGAGAAGACACTTGCACAATGTGCCACTGAGAAGGACTGAACCCATTTCAATGTTGTTTGAAAGTAAGCTTTACCACATAGCCATGTCGGTGTAGGTGTACACACACACATGCATGTGTGTTTGTCCTTATGCGTTTTTGCATTGACACATCTGTGTCAGTGGTGAGGTTTGTTTATGCCCCATATTAACAAAATACCCTGCTCGGTTGTTTCATGTGTGAAGATGACTGGAATAAATAATATTACTTGAAAATAAGAAAAGGTTGGCAGCAGGAAGGGCATCCAACTATAGAACACCACCCCAAGAAATCTCATCCAACTTATGTAAAAATAAAGACAATTGATGATGATGATGTCACAGGTGGAACAGCTCTGATTCTAAGTCAGCTTGATTAGATCTGACCTGAGGCTAAACAAATAAATAAATACATACCTTGGTGCCAAACACAAACTTCGGTGGAGTCAGCTGTAACATATAAGGGCTGAGTTCTTCTTGGATAGCTTCAATATCTCCATATTCATGTTCTCTCTGCAGTGTTACAATTATCAAACGTTGAACATTAGCGTCTTTCTGCAGTTGTCGACGTCCAGCATTCGTGGCAAACAACCATTCCGTTTCCCTGGTGAGTTAAAGAATGGTAGATGGCAGCAGAATAAAGAGTAAGAGCTGAATATCAGAGTTAACATAAACAATTTATTGTAATATAGGTACATGGCCAAAAATCTGAGAAGGGGAGACGTTAGTTGATTACATCAACAAAAGTACTTGACAGGCACTTTATTTTAGCAGCCCTGCAAAGATGAAAAGCAAAATTGACCTCAGTGGGATTTGAACTTAGAACATAAAGAGCCAGAACAAATACTGTAAGGCGTTTTACTTGATATTTTAATAATTCTGCTAATTCATTGCCACAGAGTAAATATGCACTTTAAAGATGGGTTTAATAATTTGGAAGATGATGATGATGATGATAAATCTTACAAATTATTAAAGTCATATGTTTAAAGTACATATATAAAATGTATATATATGAGGGGTGTATGAAAAGTTTTGAGCCTTCAAGTCCTGTACTTTCATCAGAAGTCATGCACCAGGTTTTGTTTTTTTGAGGCTTAAGACTTTTCATACCTCCTGTATATATATATATATATATATATATATATATATATATATATTAAAGATAAACAAAAGTGAAAATGCCACTTTTTAAAAAGTTTGGGTGTTTTAATTAATTTACATTACAGTAGTAATTTACTATCACAGCGAGTTGAACTTACCATGCCTCCAGAACGAAAGGACTACGTGTGCATGCAAGAAATAACAGTAAACTATGAATGTTATTCTTAATTTTAATTTCAATTTTATTTTATTAATAGCCCTCTTCTCTTCTCACATATTTTATACTTATTTTTGATAAGGTTTTTTTCAAAAAAACTGAAACAAGTAATGTAAATTAATTAAAACACCCAATTTTTTAAAAAGTGGCATTTTTATTTTTGTTTATCTTTAATATCTACTTACTCGTGTGGTACATTTACAAATCTTTTCAAATATATATATATATATATATATATATTGAATAAACACGTGTACCGAGATGCAATTCAAAAAGCCCGCTTCTTACATAGATATATAAGTGTGAACAATTTTATGTACTATACAGGATACATGTGTTCGTCTGGTATGTTGATTTTTGTTCATTTTTATGTCTTGATTATGCTTGCACTGATGATTAAAAAAGTGCATTTTGTACACTAATTATGAAATCATATGATCTGCAGCTGAATCTGTTTTTAAAAGGCTCACTTCGAGAGTTGCATTCCCTCGCGTTCAGTACAATGTGTTTATTATGGTAGTTTTGATTTTAAGAGTTCCTCTTAGCGTGAGGCATTTATGTATAGTAATGCCCTTAATATAAATAAATATATTTAAAGAGAATAATTAATAATTTTTCCTTTATGAGGTTTTTCACGCTTACTTGATAAATTCTTATAAAAATTTTATCCTACTTTTAAATTGTGTATATATATATATATATATATATATATATATATATATATATATATATACATACTTACATATAAGAGATATCATTGTCTGTTTTTCATGCTAGCATGGGTTAGGCGAATACATTACTGAAGCATTGTTTTATAGCTAGATGCTCTTCCTGTTGCTAACCCTTACATATTTTTCAAAGAAGAGTTCTCTTGATACAGGGCTGTAGAAGAAAACACTCAACCAAGGCAATCTGTCTGTCTGTGTGTGTATTGACAACTTGACTGATACCTACACAACAGGCTTCTTTCAGCTCCCATCCAACAAATCAATTTACAAGGCTTTAGTTGGCCTGAGGTTATAGCAGAAGTCACTTGCTGTACAGTGAGACTGAACTTAATGATCACAAAAGCTTAGTTGTGTAGATTTTACTGGATTCAGATGAAACTAGGTGATCAGATAAAGAAAAGAGGTTTACTTACCTTTTTAATGGGACAATAAACACAGCATATTTTGTCTGATAAGATTTCAGAGAATCGAGAACATAGAGGATGTATCGAGAAGATTCTATATTCTCAGAATATAATTCTAGAACAACTTGTTCATCTGCTAAAGTACTGGAATAAATGATAAAGAAAAAAATGTCAGCCAGGAGGTGTGTGTGTGTGTGTGTGTGTGTGAGTATGTGTGTGAGTATGTGTGAGTTTATGTAAGTGTATGTTCGTGTGTATGTATCTGTAAACATGAATATTTGTATGTACAAGTCAGTGAGTGTACGTGTGAATGAGTATGTGAATATGTATATATTTTGTATTTTGTGGTTGGGTATATTGTGAGTTTATTGTGTCTGTACATGTGAGTGCATGTATGTTTTTGCATTTGTACATGTATATGGGTGTGTGTAAGCATGTGGCTATACATGTATGTGACTGTGTGTAAAACTAAATGTGTGAGAGTGTGTACATCTGTGCCTATATGTAATGTGTGCATACATACAAGTACATCTGTATGTATGTACATCTATGTATAAGTATTTGTAAGTTGGTGAGCCTGTACACATATATATATATATATATATATAAGTGTATATATTTGTATATCCGTAGATGCATGAGTAAATGTATGTACATTAGTGTGTCTGTACATGAAAAAGCAGCAGTATTACATAAGGGACAAATATAAAAGGCAGAAGAATGGTAATATATCTTTAAGATTGCTTCCCAACCACATAACTCTGGGTTCAGTCTCACAGCATGGCAACTTGGGCAAGTATCTTCTACTACAGACCCAGGCCAATCAGAGTCATGTAAGTGAATGTGGAACACAGAAACTGAATGAAGGGTACATGACTTAATGGTTAAGGTGTTGCACTCATGATTGTAAGATTGTGGTTTTGATACAAAGACTGGGTGCTGCATTGTGTTTTTGAGAAAAACACTTCATTTCAGTTTGCTCTGGGATCATTTTGTCATGTGACATGTCGTACACATGTACAGGTAATGTTAGTTTGACGGAGAGAGTGAGCTTATGTAGACACAAATGTTTTATCATTATTAACAAGTCATTAGTGCAATTGTTCAGCAAGAAATTGTAGATCCCTCATACTGTCATCTAGCGATGGGAGAGTTCATAATGAAGATGATATATATTTTCTTATTGCTATATAAATTAATGGTAAAATAACATTTTACATGCACCCATTTATTGCACTTGGTAATGTAATTGCCATGCAATGAAAAAACACTAGTGTAATAATAATTGGGTATTCTTCCAGCAGTATATTGGATAGATATTATCCCTTAGTGGGATACAGACATAAGGTAAAAATTAATAATTAATTGATAATTAGTAATTTTACCAAGTAGTTCGGTGTGTTAAAAACCATTATCGGTAAATATATAAGCACAATTTAAAATTTAGGGTTCAGCAAGTATTGCTTCACCACACATCGAAAATTAGAAATAGCAGCCAAAACTGCTATTTCTCTACTAAAATACGACTCCCAAAAACAGTAATACTCGCAAACTACAAAGGCTTTGTAGTTTGCAATACTTGCTGAACCCTAAATTTTAAATATATATATATATATACACACACACACACACATACATTATCACAAATGTTCGATGAATAGACACATGAAAATCTGACAAATAGTTCATGAAGATTTTTCTCAGCTTTAATAAATAATATATAAAGCAATATATAAAGCAATTAAGAGTATGAAGACCGGGAAAGCCCCCGGCCCATCAGGAATCACTGCAGAGATGCTCAAAATATCTGGCAGTGTTGGCTATAGCCTAGTCACCCGTATTACGAACCAGGTGATACACGAAGGAGTCATACCCAATGACTGGTGTAGCAGCATCATAGTCAACTGCTACAAAGGTAAAGGGGACGCTTTAGATACAAATAATTACAGAGGCATCAAGCTGTTAGATCAGGTTATGAAAGTTACAGAGAGGGTCATAGCCCAACTAATTAGGGAGCGAATCAATTTAGATGAGATGCAGTTTGGGTTCGTGCCAGGTAAAAGCACTACTGATGCCTTATTTCTAGTGAGACAGTTGCAGGAGAAATACCTAGCTAAGGATAAACCTCTGTACCTGGCTTTCGTTGACATGGAGAAAGCCTTTGACAGGGTCCCCCGATCCCTTATCTGGTGGTCAATGAGGAAACTTGGGATAGAAGAATGGTTAGTGAGAGCTGTGCGAGCCATGTACAGAGATGCTGCCAGTAAGGTGAGGGTTGGAAATGAGTACAGCAATGAATTCCGGGTAGAGGTAGGGGTCCACCAAGGTTCCGTACGCAGCCCCCTCTTATTTACCATAGTCCTCCAGGCAATCACAGAGGAGTTCAAGACAGGTTGCCCCTGGGAGCTCCTCTATGCTGATGACCTTGCCCTAATTGCGGAGTCACTATCAGAACTAGAGGAGAAGTTTCAGGTGTGGAAGCAAGGTCTAGAATTGAAGGGCCTTAGAGTCAACCTAGCTAAAACCAAAATCCTAATAAGTAGGAAGGTAGATAAAACACAAACCCCTTCAGGTAGATGGCCCTGCTCAGTATGTAGAAAAGGAGTAGGTAGTAACTCTATAAGATGTACCCGGTGCAAGCTATGGACACATAAGAGGTGCAGCAACATCAAAGGCAGGTTAACTAGCAAGTTAGTTTTTGTTTGTGGCAGATGTTCAGGTGCAATAAAGACTGCAAACAAACAGGAAACAACTTCTATCTCATTCCAGGGTGAAAAACTAGAGGTAGTCGATAGCTTCCGCTATCTGGGCGACCAAGTTAGTAGTGGGGGTGGGTGCGCTGAAAGTGTAGCTGCTAGAATAAGAATAGCCTGGGCAAAGTTTAGAGAGCTCTTACTCCTGCTGGCGACAAAGGGACTCTCACTCAGAGTAAAAGGCAGACTGTATGACGCATGCGTACGAACAACCATGCTACATGGCAGTGAAACATGGGCTGTAACTGCTGAGGACATACGTAAGCTCGCAAGGAATGAAACCAGTATGCTCCGTTGGATGTGTAATGTCAATGTGAATACCCGTCAGAGTGTAAGTATCTTGAGAGAAAAGCTGAACATTAGAAGCATCAGTTGTGGCGTGCAAGAGAGACGATTGCGCTGGTATGGACATGTGGTGAGAATGGATGAGGATAGCTGCGTGAAAAAGTGCCACACCCTAACAGTTGAGGGAACCCGTGGAAGAGGTAGGCCCAGGAAGACCTGGGCTGAGGTGGTGAGGCAAGACCTTCGTACATTGGGCCTCACCGAGGCGATGACTACGGACCGAGACCTTTGGAAATGTGCTGTGCGTGAGAAGACCCGGCAAGCCAAGTAAGATCGTTGCCAGTGCCCCTGGACTGGTTCTTGTGCGGGTGGCACATGAGATGCACCATTTTGAGCGTGGCCGTTGCCAGTACCGCCTGACTGGCTCCTGTAGGATTTTCGAGCAAGATCGTTGCCAGTGCCCCTGGACTGGCTTGTGCGGGTGGCACATAAAAGACACCATTTCGAGCGTGGCCGTTTTCGTGCAGGTGACACGTAAAAGCACCCACTACACTCTCTGAGTGGTTGGCGTTAGGAAGGGCATCCAGCTGTAGAAACTCTGCCAAATCAGACTGGAGCCTGGTGTTGCCATCCGGTTTCACCAGTCCTCAGTCAAATCGTCCAACCCATGCTAGCATGGAAAGCGGACGTTAAACGATGATGATGATGATGATATATATGTAGGTTTGTATTTCTTTGTCTTCACATGCAGTGATAGTTGTAAATGATTATCACCCATACAAGCAGTGCCATTTATTTCCAATATTTTACAAAAACATGTTTGGTCATGGGGGAATAGATAAGGGTTGGTGACAGAAAGGGCATCAGGCAGTAGAAAATATACTTCAATAAAACTCTGACCAATGCAAGTATGGGAAAGTGGGTGTTAAATGATGACGAAAATGACTTCTTCAAGCTTCCAGGGACAAACAATTTGTTGAGGTAGATTTTCTATAGCTGGATGACCACCCTGTTGCCAAAACTCACCTGTTTCCAAGCAAAGTAATACTTTACTACGGCTAGACATGTTTTTCATAGAAGAATGGAAACAATCAACTCTCCCAGTATGATGGTAATTCTCATTTACAACTATCATGTGATGTTACAACAAGGAGGTATGCAGACGCCCAAAACATACATAAATTTAATATACAAGATGGATTGAAAGTCAAGCGCTCAAACAGTTTTTATATATAATAAATGAATTTTAATCTTGGTGCATAACTTATGGGCCCCCTCTGTGTATACATACATGACAGGCTTCTTTCAGTTTAGATGTACCAAATCCATTCACAAGGATTTGGTTGGCCAGGGTCTATAGCAGATGACAGCTGCCCAAGGTGCTGAGCCGGATACTGTATGGTTGGGAAGCAAACTTTTTAACCACAGCCATGCTTTGGGAAAGAAAATAGGAACATAAAAGAACTCACTATTTATTCAAGTGTTGCTTCATCATTGCAAACTTCTGCATCTCATTAATTACAGCTATCACCTCTCCTGCAGTGTCGACACGCTGCACAGAGTCAACTTGGCGGACAATTTCAAAAATCTGTAAAGAAACAGTTGGAGAAGCAATGGATAAAAGGTAGAAGAGAAATGATGTGCGTGACAAAATACAGAAAATGAGAGAAAAAATAAGAATAATTTCTCAGCTCCTCCAGAATGATTTGAGCTGAAAAGCGAAAGCAAATATAACAATTATTAGCAGTATTTTGCCTGTCTTCATGCCCTTTGATCAAACTCCACCAAGGTCAATTTTGCCTTTCATCCTTTCAGGGTTGATAAATCAAGTACCAGTGAAACACGAGGTCAATGTAATTGACTAGTACCCCTCCCCACAAATTTCAGGCCTTGTGCCTTTAGTAGAAAAGATTATTATTATTGTTGTTGTATTTGGGGATGGTCATATTGCCAGTTTAGCCAATAAAAACACACGCACTGTATATTTGGTGTTAATTTGCTTCAGCATTATATTACATTAATCCTATTTCGGCCAGAGTTCTTTCGTCACACTTCTGTGACCTCATCAGTGGTTCTTTGCTTTCTTCTTTCTTAAGAAAGTGTGACGAAAGAACTCTGGCCGAAATAGGATTAATGTAATGTAATATAAAGCTGAAGCAAATTAACACCAAATATACAGTGCATGTGTTTTTATTGGCTAAACTGGCAATATGACCATCCCCAAATACAACAACATCTTCTTCAACGCATGATTTCACATTGCAAATCTTGCAAAACAAATATATAAATTATTATTATTATTTATGCTGAAAGTTCAAATCCTACCAAAATCAACTTTGATTTTTATATTTTTGGTGTTGATGGCACAAACTTCTCCCTTCAAAACTGCTGGTCTTGTACCAAGAGGAGAAAGCATCTTTATTAAGGCAGAGAAATGGTAAAATTATTAGCATGTAGGATAAAATGCTTAACAGTATTTCTTCGGGATCTTTAACATTCTGAAATCTGCTGTGTACAATTTTGCCTGTCATCTTTTTAATGGTCAAATAACTGATTAACCTGCTTCTCTTAAAATTGCTGGCTTTGTACCAAAAATTGAAACAATTGGTGGGGAGCTAGCAGAATTGTTAGCACGTCAAGTAACATGCTTAGCAACAATTTGTCCATCTTCACATTCTGAGTTTAAATTCTGCTGAAGTCAACTTTGTATTTCACCTTTTTGGGGTCAATAAGATAAGTACCAGTTGAATACTGGAGTGAATATAATTGACTTACCCAGCTACCATGAAATTGCTGGCCTTGTGCCAAAATTTGAGGTCATTATTACTATTATTATTATTACCTGTTTCATGCCAGGAATTTTCTTGAATTTCGTTATCACAACAGCAAACACTGGCATACAGAACGTATTTTTATGTAGTGGTTGTTCTTCAATTTCAATACGATGGAATCGGATTGGGAATTCCCTGCAAAAAAACATAAACAAAAGGAAATTACTCAAGCTGCTGCTACCACAACCACCATTATTATAATCATCCTCATCACTATCATTTCACAGCTATTTTTCCATGTCTGTACAGGTTAAGGTCTTCTCTAGCCAATTACCTTATTACTTGTTTCCCTCCTGTCATATCCTTCTTCAGATTCATCTCCTTAAAAGCAGTCTTCGTCATGTCTCTCTTGTTCCTCCTCTTGCTCAGGTACCTTCCACTTGAATTGCTTGATGCCTCTTTACTCAGTTGTAAACCTCTATACACAACGATATCAGTGCAATCATCTCTCTTCATTTCTCCATTCCCACTACATTTGATTCCTCTTTATATTCAGCTTATGTCTGCTCTGTCAATCACACACACTAACATTACACATCCAGTGGAGGATACTTGTCTATTTTCTGTCATGCCTTCACACATAATAGCAAAATGGAGGGGCATTCAAAGACCTAATTTTGTGACCAGACAACAACAAATGTCAGACACAAACATTCAATCTGTTCCTCACTCAGAGAGAGAGATGATTCCTTTTGCTACAAGCAGAAGAAATCTCCTTTATAATTCTCTATCAGACTGAAAAAATATCCAGGGCATAGCTGTAGTAGACCACATTCAATTATTCTACTTTTACAGCAGTGGTCATTGTTGACAGGGATTACTGAACAGGCTTGTATAGTCATGGTAACTGCTGACTGGAATTATTGACAGTTATAAGCAGTGGTAATTATTGACTGATGGGGAGGAGTAGTACATTCAATGATGGTAACATCATCATTTTATATGTATAAGTACAACAACAACAACAACGCCCTTATATAAGTATAAGCTATATGAAATATATACCAGTACTGATTTTAATAAATAATTCATGGGAGGTGGAGCAGGGCACATTATCTGTGCAGTTCCTTCCAAACTGGTGAGATTGATGTAGCCAGTGTCCAGCCTAAACATCTGCAGGAAAAATATTGATCAGGAACTTCCAAGAGAGTGAACTATACTAAAGGTCCCCAAGGTGTCTGGTGGTAGTGGTGTTAAAGTGGGGTGGTGTGTTAGCTTGATGAGCCATTATAAAGATTTGATGCAACATAAACACAAGTTGTAATACTTACATCTCTGAACTGAACTTCAATAGTTTCCGAAGGATGTGTTCTTGCAACAGAGTTATAATCAGGTAGCGAGCACCAAGACGCATCGTACGAGAGATCTGAGAAAGTGCTTTATCAACATTTTCTATAACTTCTTCACTTTCATTGACCAATAGAGCATCCAGTGTCCCTTTATCAATGACAACACTGAACTCTCCATCAGTAAAATCCATCTAAAGTAAAAAAGATTGTGAGGAAAGGGAGAGGAAATAAGAATCAAATACTGTTGATGTCATAAACATTTAGAAACACCAAGACTGTGAAATAATTTTTTTTTTTTTGGAACATTGAATTTTGAAGAAGATAAATTTATAAATAATAATGTTTACACTATTTTTTATAACTTTATCTGCTTTGAGACACACTATTCTAAAAAAGAATCAATATGTCACAGTTATTCATCATCATCGTTTAACGTCCACTTTCCATGCTAGCATGGGTTGGACGATTTGACTGAGGACTGGTGAAACCGGATGGCAACACCAGCCTCCAATCTGATTTGGCAGAGTTTCTACAGCTGGATGCCCTTCCTAACGCCAACCACTAAGAGAGTGTAGTGGGTGCTTATCATTATTATTGCAAATTTCGATCAGGAGAATCATTGGTGTGTTGGCTAAAATATCTAGGTATGTGGTAGCTCTTCCAGTTCATTTCATTCTTGTTTTAAATTCTGTAGCATTTCATCCTTCAATGACTGATAAAAGAAAGGGTGGGCTATGTAATTTTATGGAAGCAAGCCGGCAGAATCATTAGTGCACCAGACAGAATGCTAAGCAGCATCTCTTCTAGCTCTTTACATGCTATGTTCCAATTCTGCTGAAGTTATTTTGTTTCAGGATGATGAATGAAACACCTATGTTTCCAGAGGAGAATTATTCACACCACAAAGATGCTCCCCATGAGATGCATAAATCATCAGCCACTAAGGGACATGCTCAACTGGTTGTGGTCAAGCAACTGACAAACAAATCTGTGGTATTGAGCAGATTATTGTCATTATACCTGACTTGCCTTTCATCCTTACAGAGTCAATAAAATAAGTACCAGTTGAATTCTTGGGCTGATGTAATCGACTTCCCTCATAACCAAAATTGCTGGCCTTGTATTAAAATTTGAAATCAATATCTTTTGAAAGGTGACAAGCTGGCAGAATCAAATGTAAAGATGGACAAAATGCTGCTAAGAATTTTGTCCATCTTTACATTCTGAGTTCAAATTCTGCCATAGTTGACTTTGCCTTTCATCCTTTCAGGGTTGATGAAATAAGTAGCGCTTGTGCCTATAGTAGAAAGGATTATTATTATTATTATTATTATTATTCAGTAGTTTTATTTTTATAACGTGCTTTCACTTTACCGAGCGCAGCTCTGTGCGCCTTGGGTATGTGCTGTGGTTTGCTGCGATGCTCTTATGGTTACTGTATTGAAAGTGTTTTGCGTAGGATGTGTGCAGTGCCCAGTAGTGCAATTTTCTGTATGTTATATATATTTGTAAGTCCTGGTGTTTTTGTTATGTATTTGTCTGAATATTATTATTATTATTAAGGTGGTGAGCAGGAAAAATCATTACTGCACTGGACAAAATGCTTAACAGCATTTCTTCTGGCTTATTTATCTGAGTACAAATGCTGTTGAGGTTGGCTTTGCTTTGTATCTTTTGGGGTTGCCAATATAAGTATCAGTTGAGCAATAGGGTCGATGTAATCAACTAACTTTCTCTCACAAAATTTCAAGCCCTGTGCCAGTAGTAAAAACAACAATTATTATTATTAGTCAAATTATAGAGTACTGGATCAATCAAAACATTTTGTGGTATTTAGTTTAGATCCTTTATGTTCTGAGTTCAAATACAACTGGAATCAACTTTACTTCTCATTCGACAGAGGTTGATAAAATAAAATATCAGTCAAGTGATTAGGACAGTGAATGGTATAATCAGTAAAGTACTAGACATAAAATTTATAGTAGCATTTTTTTAATGTTGCTTTAGATCTGGAGTTCAAAATCTCATCAGAGCCAATTTTTCATTCATCAAGTCAGAATGCAGATGACAGACAGGCCATTAATAAGGGGTATCAACATGATTTTTTTTTATTTACCTTGCTATAAACAGCAGCCAAATCTCCCTTATATTAACACTCTTCAGTTAAATCAAGTTACCTTGATTTGTATCTCTCTTCCTGCTCTTCCATCAGGCTGGGTAACTATGTATCTTCTTTACTGCAGCACACCTGTTTTTGTCTTTATTCTCTCTCTCCCTGGCTAGGTAACCATGTACCTCCCTTACAGCAAGACACTTGTTTCTGTCGCTGTCTCACTATAAGTTTTCATCATCTGACACAAGATCACCTCCTCCAATGCTCCCTCCCCTCTCAAAGGATCTTTGTCTTGCAAGTTACTTGGTAACCCTGCTAGTGCTGGTGCCACTTAAAAAGCATCCAGTCCACACTGTAAAGTGGTTGGCATTTGGAAGGGCATCCAGCTGTAAAAACTATACCAAAATTGACTTCACATGTGCTTGTGCCACTTAAAATGCAGCCAGTCCACTTTGCTGGGTGGTTGGTATTAGGAAGGACATCCAGCTGTAAAAAACCCACCAAAACAGCCTGGCCAGCTCCTATCAAACAGTCCAACCCATGCTAGCATGGAAGGCGGATGTTAAATGATGATGATGATAACTTGTCTAAATGAAATAGGTGAAAAATAATGTGAATAAATAAGCATTACATTTGACATAGTAATTTGAATGTTAAAGGGTTAATACTACTGTCGATAAGAAAAAGTTGCTTTCCTTGAAGTGGGAGCCAACCTATTGCAAAGTTAACTTCCCAGTTATTGTTGAAATCTATTTACAGCTGAGTAGAGTGCAGTAACGTGAAAGGAAGAGTTTTGCTCAAGAATACAATACATCATCTGGCCCAGGAACTGAAACTATGATCTTACGACTGTAAGTGCAACACCTTTACTGTTCGGCCATGTACCTTCAGTAAAACTAAAAGAATACAGGTGTGTGTGTGTGTGCTGAAAAGTTCCTGGCTTTGGATAAAAAAAAATATAGGAGGATCAGTTAGTTAACTATAATTTTATTCAACATATTCCCCTTTCAGATTCACTTTTATTGAAGCAGTTCTTCAGTTTTTTTTAAGCCCTGTAAAAGAACTTGGGAAGGTTGGGCCTCCAACCAGGCCTTTCACAATATCCTTAAAACTAGGAACTTTTCAACACCTCTTCATATACAATGATTGTTTCCTTTAGACAAGATAGAGATGCAAATCAAAGTCACTCGATGTAACTGTAGAATGTTAATATAAGGGAGATTTGGTTGCTATTTATAGCAAAATGAATATTAAAAAATCATGTTGATACCCCTTATTAATGGCTTGAATATGTTATGTCAATTCTGACTTGGTTAACACATGGCCACTGCCATCTCTAATTCATACTCACCAACAACAGAAACATGTCTGAAAGAATTAAAAGATAATTTGATGATGATGTTGATGTGCTACATTCAAGATATCTAAAAGAAAAAGGGACAAATATAGCTATAAGGAAAACATTTTCACTTTGTTACTATTTTCATTTTACTGTCAGACACTTTGGTCAAATGTTTTTCTAATATGGCCTCAGATTAGCTAAAAACCTTGTGTTGATTTTAGAAGGTAACTGCATGGGAGCCTGTGAAAGGGCCATATTCTTTTCCTTTTTTTGATAGATATAATCTGTTGCCATTTTAGCAAAATCACATAAAAAGTACCCAGTACACTGTAAAGCGGTTGGTGCTAAGAAGGGCATCTAGCAGTAGAAACCATGGCAATGCAGAGATTGATGCTTGGCGAGGTCCTCTAGCTTACCAGTTCTTGTTTAACTAATTCTTGCCAGTATGGAAAATGGCCTCACTGATCTAACTCACCTAACCCTTGGGTATCCATCTGAGTATAAATAATTCATTTCCTCCCACCAGCCTCAGAAGCTCTGAGGTGACAGGAAAGGCATCTGGCTGTAGAAAATCTGCCTGATTCAAGCAAGCATGGAATATTGAATGTTAAAACAATAACACTGAAAAGTGATCATAGGGTCACACTCACTCCCCTTCTTCCTCTAAGCATTCCCACCTCAAAATCCCAATAAAATACTGAGGTGTTATATCAGTGGTGATTTGGGAGAGAGATGTAAGAGTGTTGGATAGATTGTCTAATAGTATTCTTTCTTCATTCTGAGTTTAAATACTTTGAGGTTGACCTCACCTTTCTTCCTTTGGCTGTGCTGGTGAGACAATAAACAAAGTACCAGTCATGCACTGATGCTAATTCTTCCCATTGTTTCTCTGTCTTCCTCTCTCTTTTCAGAAATTATTGGTTGTAGTCAGACATGGATAATGATGATCTCTGTGACACTTTGGGCAAGTTTCTTCTATTGTAGCTCCAGGCTAACCAAAACCTTGTGAGTGGATTTGGTAGATGGAAGCTATATGTGTGTGTGTAATAAGTGCCTGTACTGGTACCATGTTAAAAGCACTCCACATGCTCTGTAAAGCAGTTGGCATTAGGAAGAGCATCCAGCCAAATCAGACAGGAACCTAGTGCAGCTTGCCAGCTCTGGTCAAACTGTCCAACCCATGCCAGCATGGAAAACAGACAATAAAGGATGATGATGATGATGATGATGATTCATACACACACACACACATAAATACAAACATACATATATATATATGTGTGTATAAGCATGAACATGGAGGTGTGTGTGTGTGTGTGTGTGCATGCTACTGTTTCCTTGTCTTGATATGATATGATAGTTGTAAATGAGTGTCGCATTTAAACAAGCAGTGTTCTTTGGTTCCAGTTTACATGGGGTAACATTAACTTACTTGGAAATGGATGATGGTAGGTGACAGGAAAGGCATCTGGCTGTAGAAAATCTGCCTCAACAAATTCTGCCTGATCCATGCAAGCATGGAATATTGAATGTTAAAACAATAAATAATGATGATGATGATGAACTGGGTTGAAGATTTGGTTGGACAAGAAAAAGTAGGATGAAATCTTACCTCAGTAACATCCATTTTAAGAAATTTCATTTCAGGACGGTGTGTTTGATTTTTGTCGAGCATTTGTTTGATAACAACAGAGCTGGTATCAATGTTTATTATCCGTTTAAAACCTGCATCAAACATGTCTGCACTTAGCTGTGAGTTACCACAACCTACCATTAACACTTTATCTGTGGTTTTCACATACTTGCACAATACTGAGCAGAGGTCAGTGAATTCCCCATACCTTTTGGAAAGACAAGAAAACAAAATTAGATGCAAGGAGATTCTTAAGAATATCAAAAGGAACATAATACAATCCCATTTTAGAATGAATTTATGTCTTATAGAAAAGAGCAACCATCTCCTAACAATTATGGCATATCAATCTGAAGTTTTTCACAGTATTATTAGAATCAACTAACTGCTTACTCTAGTGTCTGTACGTGGGGTTAATTTCATATCTATCTTCTCTCAGTCATTAGACTGTGGCCATGCTGGGGCACATCCTTGAAGAATTTTTTAGTTGAATGAATTAACCCCTAGTACTAATTTTTTAAAGCTTGCCTTTATTCCAATTAAAGAATCAATAAAGAATCTAGTATAATTACTTAGTCATTTATGTTCCGGTGCCGGGAATCGAACCAGGGCCACCTGGGTGAAAGCCATGTACTTAATCATTATTAAGCTCGTGTTTGAAACTTAACCCTTTAGTATTCAAATTTTTCTGTCAAATGTAAAGCTTATTTATTCACATTGTTTTGAGTTAATTAGGTTTTATCTCGTAGCTTTAAGAGTATTATAATGTGACTGTTGCATATTTAGAATGACATTGTAGGGTAGGTTTGAGAGATGAGATATGGTTGGTTTGAACATAAAACAGATAAGATATTTGGATTGGATATGGCTAGTTTAAATACTAAAGGGTTAAATTAACATGAAAATTTGATGGAAGCTTTTAATTTAGATCACTTCAAAACAGGAAGTTTGTATCATGGAACCAGGTACAGTTTCAGACAGACTGAAAAGGTTAAACAAATATCAGGATTAGTTTTCTTACCATTCAAAAGGTTTCAGACCACGAGTTTTGAAAAATCGGTCCCAGTAGGCATTGGATCGGAAGTCTCGAGTATGATGGGGAAGTAAGTCCATTATAATAAATTAAACTGATTTCAGATGAGGACTTAAATTACTGAAAGAAGAGAGAAAATATAGTAGAAGACCAACATGGTAGATATCAAATTTTTATCAGAATATAATCACAGCAGTCTATATCTTTATAACAACTACACAGAGATAGATTTATTATCCTTCAGAAATTAGATACTGGCTTTAGATTGTTTTGGTCATCAGGCCATGTTGGCCAAGATTAAATGCATGTCTCTATATGGAGAGAAAGAGATGGGGAGACATATTAGCAAAGTGTTAAAAAAAGTAAAACTTAAATATATCAGCTTTTATGTTTGTATTTTCAAGGCTGATAAGTTGAAAAGGGGCATACACACATGCAAAAATGAAATATTCAATGGGTCTCATTATTGACTGATGCTATACTGGGGCAAAACCATAAAAACCATTGATAATAAAGAAGCACTCTAGTGAGGCATGAAATCATGACCTTTGGTTTACAAAAACTCTGCTTTAACTGCTGATCTTATAAATGGATATATATGGGTATGGTGATGCAAACAGGGAAAATAGAACTCAAAATATGAGTATATGTATATTTTTATTAATATTAAGCAGAAGCAACAGAGTGACTCAAGGGCTGAGAGTTTTATGCATTGGCATTTATCAAACTTATATCACACACACGTGTTGATTATTACAAGAGAAAGAGTGCTTTCAATACATGGTGTAGAGTATAGTTATGTTTGATTAAGTGATACCTTCTGTTTCATGTTTGACCATGATTAATCAGGTCTCTCTCTGTATACAAACATATACAAACACACACTGCAACATAGAGTCATGGTGGTCATTCCTATTATGCACAGTTATAGTTAGTTGATTTTAGTTTATATCTATATCTATCTATCTATCTTATCATGTATATTTAACAGTATATTTATAACCTGGTCACTGATACTGTTTGACCAATCTGCAAAAATTGGACTAAAGAAAAGTATGTGGATTATCTCCTCTTAGCAATAGTGAAAGTATAAAAGGTAAGTAAACACATGGTTAGTCTTGAAACAAAGCTTGAAAGGATTTAAACTAAGTGTATTATATAGCAGGATTACTGCAGTAATATAGTTTATCTTATATTATAGTCTAGTATCACACCACACTAAACCGACTCTCTTCGTGTTGGACGCCTAATAATTTTGTCTTTCCAGTTTTGTTTTAACACCTTTTTTTTACTTTCGCAAAATGTCCACCTACAATGACTACAAATCATCTATATGGCTATCAGACCTGCTAGAAATAGCAACCAACTCTCCCTTAACGAATGATAGAGATTTAGGCCACTATCTATCATTGTTTTTAAACAGCTACAAGAAAGATGTATACAAATAAATTATTGAAATAGCTTTTAAACATTTATAAGAAGGTAAGTTAGAGAAAATAATTTAAATGACATTTTCTAATGATTGATATCGGTTCATTAAGGTTGACAAGAAAATAGTTACTTGATCAGCTACAAATAGCAGTTAAATCTCCCAATAAAATGTAAAAGAACTAAAAGTTATGTCAAGCTTAAGCGAAAGTGTAAAAAGAAGAAATATTTTGGTGAAAGCGAATTTCAGGAGCTGCGAAACTAGATTAGCGTCCATCGCACATCATGATTCGACAAACTACTTATAGTAAATGGTATATAAAACGAATTTAGCATTTCTTCTTTTATTACAAACTATATTACTATGGATATAATATCGAAGACTTGATTATTTCCGACTGAAAAATAAAATTTCCTTAACGACTCTGCCACATATTTAGAGTCAATTTAAATTAGTATTTAATACCAATGTAACAAATGCTTTGCTAAAATATTTAAGCTTATTTTAGGTAACAGAAAAAAAAAAAGAAGCCCTACTAAGAATAAATAAAAATAATAATTATAATGATAATAGACAAAATAAATTTCAGCAGTTAATTCACAAATAATTTAAGTTGAGGATAATGTTTGATTTTATAAGAGATCGCTATCTCCGAATTTCGGGTTTAGCTTGCTACAATACATGTTCGTAAAGGCGGTTTACGGTAAATAATATTGGATTAGATCAAGATTCAATAGAATGCAAATGAATATATATATATATATATATATATATATAGCTGTATATGTATGTATATTTAACCTTAAAGGGTTGACATGTCCCACCATGGGTCAGCTTCTCCAGTAACGTTTGTTCTTTAATTTTAATTTAGAGAAGAGTTACACGTGCATGTTGACAATGAAGGGAGATAAACAACAATTTACAACTAGTAACTTGCTGGTGATTTCCCCTTTGATTGCTAGCTTCAGACTAGGAGGAGTTCCGTTACATCGTTACATCCGACGGAAGGATCCTGACAAACCAGGTGATTGAACGATTAATCAAGTATTCGAGTAGTTAATTGGTTAGCTAAATGACAAATAATAGCTGTTACAAATTTAGGTACAAGGGAAACAATTATGAGGGAATTAGTTACTCAATCGATGCTATCGAACCCGTCAACCCCGAAGGGATGAAAAGATTTGAATCCATAACGTAAAAAGCCGGGTAAAATAGCACAAGCCAAAGCATATTTTTCAGACGCTGTAACTCTGTACGTGCCTTTCTGATTTGCAAAACTGTTCCTCGGTTTCAAATCAATAATCGTAAAAAGTAAATTCCAAAACGAAATACGTTTCTATTAAAATGACTTGTTTATCAGTGTTGTTCCTGTTATTTAGTTCCAGATGAGCCATAATCTTGACGTTTTGTAAAAGATAATATACCCATGACCATCATACACTGCATTTAATATATCTTTACTTATCTTTTCAAAGTTTTTAGAGTATGATTGCAGGGAGATTTTTGCGATATTTCTAACTCTTCGAGTGAGGATATAAAGGATCTTTCGTTGACTCGAGCAGTGTGTGACTATTATTTCTAGTAAAAAGGGTGTCTGTGCAAAGGCTCTCTAGTGACTACAGAAGAAATATTTTAATCTTTCGGTTATTAGTTTTTTTAGTACCAAGCTGGTCTCTTCTCTTTAGTTGCCATATTTGTAAAGACATACGATGTCAATGGATTTCAGTTAATTTTGAAAATAATCGAAGATTGGGAGAAGTTAAATAAAATAACAATTACATCGTGAAAAACCATTTTAGACATTAAAAACAGGCCGCCGTGGAACGACGAAAAATTTCTACTTTTACTTTGTAGTAGCTGAATACAAAAGAAGGGGTAGTATTCATAGCCAGTTCGGTGTTCTCTGAGACTGGGGAGATCGACACAATTAATGTTCGAATACACCACTTATAGTCAACACTTGCGGGAAAGACATGAGTTATGGGAATTCCAGTGGGGCGGTGTTCTGGGAAAGAAAGGATAGGTATAAGGATAAGTGCGGGATCCGGTGGGGATTGAACAAGTGAGAAGGAGAAACGAGTAGGGCAGGAATATTTGAGTGATAATCTAAGTCCAGTCAACTCTGAGGAGCAGCGACCATTATAGAAACAGTAGAAACATTTGAGGGAGGAGGCAGCATACGTCTGGGCCGGAGGCTGGAATATGTCCTTGAGTGACTTCATGCCAATCGGTCTGGTAGCCTTTTCTGGATGCGATTTAGGATGTCTGTAAAGGCCTCTGTCCTTCGGAGTTGGCTGGTCTTGTGTCTTCTCCTTCTCTCGTTACTCTTGTTGTTCACCCCACCAAGCACCACACTGATCACTTATCCGAGTCCTTTCTCCTTGGAATATCACCTCTCTGAAAAATCGTCGCCACTCATGTCATCCCTGTAGATGTCGCCTCGCAATAGTTTAAACAGAATATTAACAGCATCGAAACTAACAGGTCACGAAGTACCTACAAAGTTCACGGGAATTATTCCTTCCTTTATATCCAAAAACAACAACTACAATAACAGGCATCAGCCCTCCATTGAGGGCATTACCCCAGTTTCGGAGTGTCAATAATAGTTGGAGACTGAAGCACCTTCTGGCCGTGAAGAGAAAGGATAGAAGCTGAAATGTGGTCATAGCAATTTAAGGATGTGCTTTCGCCAGAAATTCTTGATGATATTGAGGTCCTAAATTTGGGGCGATTTTGAGGGCTCTGGTTGCGTGCTGCTCATGTTTAAGGGAAGTGAGATGTAATGATGTTTACTCGGTATGAGTAGTGCCTGTGTTTGCTTGCTGTTCAAGAGACAATACAGGTAAATCCTCATTAGAAGATGCTTTCAAAGTCGCCGTCAATGATGTTAGTACGAGTTTAACGTATAATGTCTAATTTGCATATGGTTACATGGTTAAAGATAGCTAGGAAAGAACAAAGGGTTGTATCATTATTATTTTCAAATTTTGGCGCAAGGCCATCAAGTTCGGGGGTGGGGTTAAGTCGATTACATCGATCCCAATGCCCAACTGATACTTAATTTATTGACTCTGAAAGGATGAAAGGCAAAGTCGATCTTGGCTGAATTTGAACTCAGAACGTAAGGACGGACGAAATGCCACTAAGCATTTTGTTTGGCGTGCTAACGATTCTGTCAGTTCATTGCCTTTAGTCGAAAGAAAATATTAATTTTATCAAAGGCGGTAGTTCGGCAGAATCGTTAACGCTTCGGACAAAATGTTTTGCATGAATTTTTCTGGCTCTTTATGTGCTGAGTTTAAATCTCCACATTTTACTTCTCGATTTTACTTGTTGCGGTTATTTCTGTAAGAGTGGGCAGCAACCTGTTGCCAACTGTTGCCAAAAATATCACACGGTCTCCTTCCACGATAATTAATACCAAAGCACTAATCTCAAAATCCACGCTGTCTCCAAAAGAGTAATTTTCTGAGCATGTTCTACCCTCAGGTCAATCCCAATTTCTCAAGCCTGGTTGTTCGTGCTCCCAATGCCCCTACAGCTACTGGGATGATAGTTACTCTCTCCATTGCCCACATTCGCACAATTTCATCTTTTAGTAGTTTGTATTTTTCATTCATTTCCAGCTCTTTATCACCCATGCGTGCGTCCCAAGTTATGGCAATATCTATGATTTTTAAGGCGGCGAGCTGGCAGAAACGGTTAGCACGCCGGGCGAAATGCTTAGCGGTATTTCGTCTGCCACTGCGTTCTGAGTTCAAATTCCGCCGAGGTCGACTTTGCCTTTCATCCTTTCGGGGTCGATAAATTAAGTACCAGTTACGCACTGGGTCGATATAATCGACTTAATCCGTTTGTCTGTCCTTGTTTGTCCCCTCTGTGTGTAGCCCCTTGTTGGCAGTAAAGAAATAGGTATTTCGTCTGTCTTTACGTTCTGAGTTCAAATTCCGCCGAGGTCGACTTTGCCTTTCATCCTTTCGGGGGCGATAAATTGAGTAGCAGTTGCGATCTAATCGACTGGCTCTTTCCTCCAAAATTTCAAGCCTTGTGCCTAGAGTAGAAAAGAATATCTATGATTTTTGTTTCCTTCTTTCTTTTATTCATTACAACAACGTCTGGTCTCTGAGCGTCAATCACTGAGTCATACTGGATTGTAAAATCACATAAAATCAGTCATTGTTCTCGGTGGTGCCTTTTGGCTTATGTTCGTACCATTTCCGTATTCTTTCAAGACTATACTTCTTACACAATCTCCAGTGAACAAACTTAACCACTTATCGTGCTTTCATCATCATCATCATCATCATCATCATCATTTCGTTTTATTTTCTTTTGTTATTAAAATTTGATGAGCGTTTAAATGTTCTAATTGCTACTTAGATTTTAATTAATGTTGAATATTAGAAAGTCTTTGGTTCTAAACATTATAGATTTAATCACACACCTGGAACAATAATACAAAAGATCAAATAAATTGGAAATTTACCGTGAGACGCGCCACTGCTTTGAATAGTTGTCCAGCTGGTTTATGGAGAAGAGGGATGTGCCTTTCAGAACCATATTGTCTTGCTTTTTCTCGATACAGTTAACACTTTTAATGGGCTTCACTGTAAGAGTGAGAGGGAGAGGGAGAGAGTGAGTGAATGAGAAAGAGGGAAAGAAAGAAAGAGAGAGAGAAAAAGAGTTGATTGAGCGAGATAGAATGAGAGAGAGAGGCGGGAGAAAGTGTGAGAGAGAGCGAGAGAGAGAGAACGAGAACAAAGGAGAAAGAGAGATAGTGAGAGAGAGAGAGACAGTGTGAGAGAGAGAGAGAGAGAGCCAAAGAGGAGCGAGTGCGAGAAAGAGGCGAGCAAGACGGAGAGTGAGAGAGAGAGAGTGTGTGAGAAAGAGGGAGAAAGAGAGAGAGAGAGAGGTGAGAGAGGAAGGAAGAGAGAGAGAGACACAATGAAAGAAAGTGAAAGCGAGTGAGATAGAGTAAGAGACAGAGAGAGAAAGAGAGAGAGAGAGAGAGCGTGTGTGTATAAGAGAGGGGAGAGAGAGGAGACGAGCGTAACAAAACAGAAAGTGAGAGAGAAAGCTTGAAGGGAAAGGGAGAGAGGGCAGAGAGAGTGTGTGTATGTGTGTGTGAGAGAGAGAGAGTGTGTGTGTGTATGTGTGCTTGTGCGTGCGCGTGTGTGCGAAAGAGAGGGAGCGTTTGTAAAAGACAAGATATGTGTGTTTTGTGTTGACAGTAATATTTTGTTATAAGTTTTGGCACCAGGCCAGCAATTTTAGGGAGAAGGAGTTAATCCATTTCGCAGATCTCAGTACTTGACTGATATTTCATTTTATCGAACTTGAAAGAATGAAAGGTAAAGGTGAACTCGGCGGGAATTTGAATTCAGAACGTAAAGCATTTTGTCCGACGTGCTTAACGATCCAACCAGCTTGCCACTTTTGGGTTGGTAGTGACATAGAACAACGGATCCTAACCCTGGTTCCATAGATACCTGGAGCCCCACATAAGTAATACTACTAAGGATCTGTGATATGAGTTCAAATTTCGCTATAGACTTTTCAAAAGCCTCGTTTCTGGTGGAAAATTCATTTAAATAATGTCTGAGAACCCTTGATAAAGAGTAGGATCGATAAAGCGGTCACTATCGACCCCTTGGGGTCTACGAGCTACCATGCCAGCATGAATGTCCTTTGGGGACTAAACCATTTTTCTGCAGGTGCTTGATAACATCAGGGTGCCAAATTTTGTACATTTTCAAGAGAAGTCGTTATTAGTTACTTTTGAAGTCAGTTTACCCGGAAAGAAACAATGCAGCTATTAATAAAAGGATTGAAATTAATGTATGCAAGATTTCACAGCTCTGACATCACTCCTTCGTAGCCAATTTACGAATTTTTCCGTCCATCCTCGTATGTGGTTATTCAAGCGAGCGATAAACAGTGAAACGATTTGGAGTATTGAAGGTGCTGAATTATAAGCGAACTGAATCGGAGAGAGCGTAGTAATTTAAAGTTAAAAGACATTACTTTCCAGCCATATATTGATAAAATTACTAGTATTCACCAAACATATTTCATACAAAAAACTCCAATGATACCAATATAATATCACTGAATTCCAGCTGGCAGAATCGTTATCACACCGGGAAAAATGCTTAGCGGCATTTCGCCGAGTTCAACTCTGCCTTTACTCCTTTCGGGATCGATAAAAGAAGTACCATTTGAGCACTGGGGTCGCTATAATCGACATGACTCCTGTCCTGAAATTACTGGTCTTGTGCTAAAATTTGAAACGAATATAATACCATTGAATTTTTATTGTTCTTCATCAATTTTGTTAAGTATTTTCGTTAAATTTCTTTAAATATTTCTTTTCCAAATGCAATACAAATAAAAGAATAAAGAGAATATTGTTTTTAAATCAAGAACATTTTTCTTATCATACTTTTAATTTTAAGTTAGAAATTTGCATGATGGTGGGTGGGGGGTCGATAAGTTATCAATGGTTCCACGAAGGAATTAATAATAAAAGAAGCTTGCCAACCTCTGATAAAGAGTTTCACAGATGAAAAATATTGAGGTAAGGACTGTGTCCTCCAACCAATGTGTTTCACAGTACCTGGCGTCAGATTTCCACAGATCGACGGCCAGTGTATATACATACATACATATACATATATATCGTCGTCGTCGTCGTCGTTTAACGTCCGCTTTCCATGCTAGCATGGGTTGGACGATTTGACTGAGGACTGGTGAAACCAGATGGCTACACCAGGCTCCAATCTGATTTGGCAGTGTTTCTACAGCTGGATGCCCTTCCTAACGCCAACCACTCAGAGAGTGTAGTGGGTGCTTTTACGTGTCACCCGCACGAAGGCCAGTCAGGCGGTACTGGCAACGGCCACGCTCATCTCGCTCGAGAAACCTCATGTGTCACCCGCACAAGAGCCAGTCCAGGGGCACCAGCAACGATCCCGCTCGAAAATCCCACAACAACCCCACACAAGAGCCAGTTCAGGGGCACCGGCAACGATCTCGCTCCAAGAAATTTCATGTGTCACCAGCACAAGAGCCAGTCCAGGGGCACTGGCAACGATCCCGCTCGAAAAACCTCATGTGTCACCCGCACAAGTGCCAGCCCAGGGGCACCGGCAACGATCCCGCTCGGAAGATTTCATGTGTCGCCCGCACATGAGCCAATCCAGGGGCACTGGCAACGATCCCGCTCGAAAGATTTCATGTGTCGCCCGCACATGAGCCAGTCCAGGAGCACTGGCAACGATCCCGTCCCGCTCAAAACATTTGATGTGTCACTCGCACAAGAGCCAGTCCAGGGGCACCGGCAACGATCTCGCCCGAAAAACCTCATGTGTCACCCGCACAAGAGTCGGCCCAGGGGCACCGGCAACGATCTCGTTCGAAAGATTTCATGTGTCGCCCGCACATGAGCCAGTCCAGGGGCACTGGCAACGATCCCGCTCAAAACATTTCATGTGTCACCTGCACAAGAGCCAGTCCAGGGGCACTGGCAACGATCTCGCTCGAAAGATTTCATGTGTCGCCCGCACATGGGCCAGTCCAGGGGCACCGGCAACGATCGCGCTCGAAAAACCTCATGTGTCACCCGCACAAGAGACGGCCCAGGGGCGTCGCCCGCACATGAGCCAGTCCATGGGCACTGGCAACGAACCCGCTCAAAACATTTCAAGTGTCACCAGCACAAGAATCAGTCCAGGGGCTCTGGCACGATCCCGCTCGAAAGATTTCATGTGTCGTCCGCACATGAGCCAGCCCAGGGACACCGGCAACGATCCCGCTCGAAAGATTCATGTGTCGCCCGCACATGAGCCAGTCCAGGGGCACTGGCAACGATCCCGCTCGAAAGATTTCATGTGTCGCCCGCACATGAGCCAGTCCAGGGGCACCGGCAACGATCTCGCTCGAAAAATTTCATGTGTCACCCGCACATGAGCCAGTCCAGGGGCACCGGCAACGATCTCGCTCGAAAAAACCTCATGTGTCACCCGCACAAGAGCCAGCTCAGGGACACCGGCAACGATCTCGCTCGAAAGATTTCATGTGTCGCCCGCACATGAACCAGTCCAGGGGCACTGGCCACGAACCCGCTCGAAAGATTTCATGTATCGCCCGCACAAGAGCCAGTCCAGGGGCACTGGCAAATATATATATCTGTAAAAATATGTGACACTTATTCGGTAGCCATGATAAAACTCCGAGTTTCGGATGCCGGAGTGGGAGCCCACGCCAACATCTCTTCAGTTATCCGACCATTGAAAAGTGTCACATATTTTTACAGATAAATTCCTCTATTTACATAATATCGAGGTCTCTTTCTTTCTTTTGTTGTCCTTCCTATCAACGCACACACACACACACACACACACACACAGGTACACACACACACATATAAAGTTCAAAGGTGAGATCAAAACAACTGTTTCTGGGAGCTCCATAGTACATAATGATGTTTGTAGATTGATTCTAGCATAGGATTAGACGAGCCTCCGTCTTCAGGGAAGAGAACTTACATTCGAGGTATTAAAGGAAATAAGTTCAAAGATGTTCCCTCTTAGGTCAACTTTGCCTTGCATTCTCTCGGAGTCGATAAAATAAAGTACAAGTTAATAACTGGGGTCGATGTAATCAACTAACCCTATCCCCCCGAACATTACTGGTTTTGCGCCAAAAAATTTGAAAGAATTATTGTTCGAGATATAGATAGTAGAATCAGTAGGAGATCACGTAGACTACCTTGTGGTATTTAGGTGGATCGTCATACTCTGTGATTCCCCTCACTGGATCATCTGACCTACCTGGCAAGCTCGTCAAGATCATAGATACTTTTCTTTTCGTGACTAAAATGGTACTCCGTCGGTTACGACGACGAAGGTTCCATTCGATTCGATTAACGGAACTGCCTGATCGCGAAATTAACGTGCACGTGGCTGAGCACTCCACAGACACGCATACCTTTAAAATAGCTTTCAGGGAGATTCAGCGTGACACCGAATGTGACAAGGCTGGCCCTTTGTATTACTGGTACAGCTCATTTTTGTCAGGTATGGAGCAAAGTGAAATAAAGTATCTTGCTCAAGAACACACCGCGCCGCCAGGAATCGAACTTACGACTTTCCGATCGTGAGCCGAATACCCTAGCCGCTAAGCCACGCGTCTTTCTGACTATTGAACAAAGTATAAACCGAAGTGTTGCCTTCCAGTTTGATAATAAAATTATCAGTCAAATACTGGGATTAATTTCGCAGAATTTCACCAAGTTCCTACTAAAAACGAATTCTGGATAGGTGAAAGAAATTGGTAGATAGAGAATTGGTAGAACATTGGGCTAAAATAGTCGTAGAATAGACTGAGTAAAATAGATAGGTACTGTCTGGAGGCTAGGACTCAAAGAGCCAGTTACTCAGTTTCTATGACGTATAAGTAACCAAGATCGGAGTATGGCTCCTGTGTGGGACGCCAGTCCGTTGTAGGGTTACTAATTTTCAGCCGAGTCAGCTGGAGTAACGTGAAATGAAGCGTTTGTCTCAAGAACAAAAGGCACCACTTGATCCGGGAATCGAAACCACGACCTTGCGACTGTATAGCACTCTAATCACTAGGTCACACGTCTTCCACAACGACAGAGACCTTATTTCTATATAGTATGTAGGACGCTCCTACGTTGCATTTCCCCTCCCTCATATGACTAATTTAAGGCAGTAGGGTAGATTTGGTTGCTATTTCTGGAAGGTGAGCCGACTCGGTAGTCAATACATGGCATTTATCTTAGTAGGCTAATTGCCGAGAATTTCCCACCGAGATTATTATAATTGTTATTCAAATTAGTCATTATTTGATAGAACAATTCTAAATAAGGAAGTATTTCAGCTATCGAGTTACGTTGTGCATTCTAAAACTAGTGAGCTTGTAGATGGTCGCTAGGTCAGCCAAAAATAGAAGTCAAAGTTTCCCATTTTCCGTAAATCCCATAGAATCACCGTGGAAAAAGGACATATTTAAATATACACCCATTTTCTACAGCGGTACTGTGTGCTTCAAGTTCTAAACGTGATGGTCACAAATGGAACAATGCTGAGCAAATTTCTGAAAGGAGAGTAGAAACGTAAAGCTATGAACATTCCAAACTCTGCATATAGTTCAGAATTGATTCTATTTGTTTCGAATACAACAAAATAAGAAAACTATAGATCGTCTGTATTAGTAAGAATTAATGAATTAAAGAATGTGTGTGTGTGTGTGTGTGTGTGTGTGTGTGTGCGTGTGCGTGAGCGTGCGAGCGTGCATGAAGACGTCTATATTTAATACAACCACATGATATCGAGTATTCATATTTTGTTTGTGATGACATTTGCAATTTCCTATGTGTGTGTGTGTGTGTGTGTGTGTGTAGAAAGATGATTTAGTTAAACGAATTTGGACACAATGGAAAAGAATAGTGCAATCCGAAAATATCTTGGTACAAGCAATTGGTATCAAGCATATACACAGCGTGTGTAGAGGACATAAAGCAGATGATATTCGATCAGGAAAGCTTATTTATCAACGTATGTTATACACTTCATCCGATATCGAATTATATGGTGATTTTGATAAGTTTACCACCACTATGTGGAAGCGCAATGGCCCAGTGGTTAGGGCAGCAGGCTCGCGGTCATAGAATCGCGGTTTCGATTCCCAGACCGGACGTTGTGAGTGTTTATTGAGCGAAAACGCCTAAAGCTCCACGAGGCTCCGGCAGGGGATGGTGGCGAACCCTGCTGTACTCTTTCACCACAACTTTCTCTCACTCTTACTTCCTGTTTCTGTTGCGCCTGTAATTCAAAGGGTCAGCCTTGTCACACTGTGTCACGCTGAATATCCCCGAGAACTACGTTAAGGGTACACGTGTCTGTGGAGTGCTCAGCCACTCGCACGTTAATTTCACGAGCAGGCTGTTCCGTTGATCGGATCAACTGGAACCCTCGACGTCGTAAGCGACGGAGTGCCATCAATAACAACCACCACTATATAACACACGGCTTAGCAACAAAGATTGCTTATTATGCAATTATAAATTAAAGGATGTTGGAAATGGAAAATGGGAATCAGTACTACATACGCTTCTAAGAAAAGCTGAATATGTTTTATGTAACTTAAGTTACGTAACGCATACTCAGCTTTTCTTGGAAACATATGTTGTACGGATTTACATTCTCCATTCCCTACATCTATCAATACACACACATACACGTACGTGCGCACACACATATATGATGACAATAAAAATTTACAATTCTTTTTGAACGGTATTTAATGAAATTATTTCAAAATATATTATTCCATGAAACTATAATTACGTATTTTTGATATAATTTAACTAATTACAATACAGAGGTATTGTGCATTTTCTTCCTTTTTTATTATTTTTTCCTATATCTTGTGACTTGTGTAAGATGTTTTTAACTTTGTATGCATATGTATGTGTTTGTATGTAAATAGATGTGTGGAAATGTCTGCCCGTCTATCTATCTATCTATCTATCTATCTAGCTGACTGTCTGTCTGTCTGTCTGACTGACTGTCTGACTGACTGTCTGTCTGTCTGGCTGGCTGACTGTATGTCTGTCTGTCTGTCTGTCTGTCTGCCTGCCTGCTTATCTATCTATCTATCTATCTATCTATCTATCTATCTATCTATCTATCTATCTATCTATCTACCTATCTATCTATCTATCTATCTGTGTGTGTGTGCGTGTCTATGTTTGTCTCCCACCATCACTACTTGACAACCGGTGTTGGCGTGTTTACGTACCCTAAACTTAGCGGTTCAGCCAAAGACCGATGGAATAAGTACCAGGCTTTAAATGTAAGTAATGGGGTCAATTCATTCAACTAAAAGTTCAAGGCGGTACCCTAGCATGGCCGCAGACTAATGACTGAAACAAGTAAAAGATATATATATATATATATATATATATATATATATATATATATATATATATATATATATATATATATATATATATATATATATATATATATATATATATATATAACAAATGAAAGACAGAAGATGGAATATACGAGAATATATGATTAATCACAACAATTGTTTCGACACATCTAGCATCGACTCCACTTGTGGAACACACAAAAACTGGTTCAGGAGCATCCGGTGGTGCAGACGTATCTCGTCGGATGATAAATAAATAAAAAATCTCGTTAAAATGACTGTTCCATAATGCAGCTTTCCGTTTTGCAGAGAGAAAAACAGCCAGATGGAAGAAAATTCTTCATATATATAGAAGATCCAAAAATAAAATTGCAGAAGACAAAAAGAGAAACGAACACTTAATCCAGTGAGAAAAGTATTGAAAATAACTGTTAACCGATATGGATGTATAAACGCCCCCGGGCAAGTAGCATGGCACGAGTACACACGCTCATACAAGCATTAGCAAAAATGTGAGCATACGCACACGCGAGGTTAGGCGCTCTCATAACTACAAAGCGAGTTAGATATTTAGTAGGTGTTTAGAAGAACGGGGAGGTTTAAAGTAAATTTAAGTCATTGATACCTTAAAGTAAAATAAAATAAAATTACACTAAGTTAACGGTTACTCAAAATTCATTCTCACTGCATTGTGCGAAAGTACATTTATATGCGTGTAGGCATCACGATAGTCTTTCAGAAATTCTATTAAGTATCTTTTCGTTAATCCACAGAATAGACAGGGATTCCTCGCAGCAGAGACGGCATCTCCTGGAAATTGCACTGTATGGTTTTGCATGTCTAACTATGGACCAAGTAATGTAATATTTCGTATTAGTCTCCTTCTGTCGCCATATAAAATCTGCCAAAGATGTCGAATGCCTCTTATTGCTTGATCTAAAGCTGGCAACATGATTATGATAACGATTCTTAAACGAATCAGCAGTCTGCCCAATGTAAACATAGGGCCCGCCCCTTGTGTGCACGGTACATGTATATACAAGATTTGTACTCATATGGAGATTCATCAGAGGACATTTTGATTTATCCATGCATGAGCATTTATCGTTTTTATTTGTACATAAAGCAGTCCTGACTTCATTTACCGGCGTTGTTATCGTGCTAGCTGTACCATGAGTATTTCTACTACTACAAATTGGTCGAAGTTGATGATTATCAATGCAGTCTACATCTACTTGGTTGGCATTTAGATGTAAATGCTTGCTATATCCAGTAGGTGGGTTATTGAACCTTTGTCGCATTTTGCTATTGTTTATGCGATGCATAAACTGTTCCAAATTAGCAGCGTTAGCGTAGGATACCTTCACGGTGTGCCGATTAAAAGTAGCATGGTACCGATTAGATTTAGGAAAACACTTGTCGAAAGCAGCAAAAAATTTTCCATCGATTCTGGTCGAAACATGCAAACCGAAAATTGGGTTAGGGTTAGAACATCCTGATTCTTATATTTGTTATTAGGTTTATTTGATCTCGTGTGTTCTACAGAATTGGAACAAGCATATGAATTACTATGTCACATGTGTCTATGAGTTTTCTTTCGTAGATCATTGACATGACCAATACCTTCTAGCCGGTATTCTTTATCCGAGTAAATTTCTTAAACAGTAACGTTGTGGTGGCATACGATGTGTATCGCAGTTGAAGGAATTACCAGCGTTGCTTAAGCCTGCATCTTGTATATATATTGAATTCTATCAAGGTACCCAGCCTTAGCCTAGAGCATCATTATAATAAGATGCATGAGATTCGAAAATTTTACTGGTAGCAGATAATCTCGAAATTCTAGTAGAAATATTCTTAACTAGTCCCCGTACAATTGAGGGTGGATGGTTGGATGCTACGTTAATGTACTTAATATGATCATTCGGTTTATGAAATGGTTCAAATAATCCAGAATCAAGACAGAAGATATGTATGTGCGTGTGTGCGTGCGTGTTTATGTGCTTTTGTTTCTCTCCAACCTCCGCTTGAAAACCGGTGTTGGTTTGTTTACGTCCCCTTAATTTAGCGGTTCCGCCAAAAGAAACCGATAGAAAGTACAAGGCTTCAGAGAAATAAGCACTGGAGTCGACTTGTTCGACTAAACCCTACACGGTGGTGCCCCAGCATGGCTGCAATTCAATGACTGAGACAACCAAAAGTTAAAGGACATACATACATTGGCTATTAGCGACATCAGTGTTTGAAAATATGGTGATATTTATATATCATTGACTTCTTCCCCGGAACTTTTTTCTTTTCTTGTTTATTTTATAGACCAATCCATCGTAACGGTTTTAACTTGTGACCTCGGTTCAAATTGTAACTGACCAATTGTAAGAGACCACTGGAGTTAGACTTGCCCCATTGTGGACCATAGGCATGATTCTCGGTAATAATTTCTGTGAGTAAATTTTCTTAAGCCCCCTAGGGTAATTGTTTACATTTACTTGAGTTTACTTCGTTAGCACAGGTACCGCCCTTTGATAATTATGTTAGTATTTTCCTTATATGCATTTTCTTGATAACTTTAAAAAAAAAACAACATGGCCTCCCCCTTTTAAATGGCATCTACCCGTTAATAACTTGTAGTATTCCCTAAACCATTACTAGCTCACTCTCGTAGCCCCTAGATGGTAAATTACATGCTTTTAATATATTGAGCTTTTAGAATTTTTGTCTAGGTCATGTTTTCTTTCTTTTTCCTTCTTCCCTTTGTTTATATTGTATGCTCTTGTTTTTTGCTCTGATGAAGCTCCGTGCCTCAATTCGAATGTCTTATGAAGATGAAGAACTTTATTCTCGCATTTATTTATAGACAGCATTTTGGCAACGGATCGGAAACGGCTGTAAGATATGTTACGTCACCGATTTGTTATGTCATGCTTTATATTAAAAACTTATCTATAAATGTGTTCCAATCGATATGTTTGTTAATCGAAGGTTTTCTCCATTTTCTGATTATTTGCATTGGTTCTTGATAAACTCTTGTTTATCCTGTTGCTACCGGCACTCTACGTGCATGGTGTACCTGCACACCAATACCCGGGGATAATACGGGTAACAGATACCGATAGTATATACGGATATTTTATCCCTTAGTCGGTTATTATAACCTCTAACTCTGCTTCCACTATATATATATATATATATATATATATATATATATATATATATATATATATATATTGCAGCGATATTTGACTGGCATGCAGTGACCGGATGTCTTCCACTGATGATTTCTAGTAGAACGAAGTCATATGATTTGGAAGTTCCGGCGCCCATTCTCGTCTACTGCAATCTATATGAAAGGATATCTTAAGGCTAATAGCGCAGTATTCGGTGTTCTAAGAAGGCATCCATGTTAAGTTATGTGTGTGTGTGTGTGTGTGTGTGTGTGTGTGTGTGTGTGTGTGTGTGTGTGTATGTATGTATGTATGTATGTATGTATATATATATATATATATATGTATATATATATATATATATATATATATATATATATATATATATATATATATATATATATATTGCAGAAAATAAAGTAAATCTCGAATGCGAATAACTGTGAAAACAGCTTAGAAGATTGGGGAATACAGTTAGAAGATAGGAAAATATGGCCAGCAAGAAGCTGCTACAGTGAACCAAGCCCTGTACCACTGAAATTCCGGCTGAGATCTCTGTACCATTAAGCTAAGAGATCCATGACAACAAATACCATCAACAAATAACGAGAGGACGTGAAAAAATTATTTTTTGCTTTCGGAGGAATGATTCTCAAAGTACATCACACACAGCTATAAAACATTGTACATACACACACACACACACACACACACACACACACACACGCGTGTGTGTGTGTACACATACATACTTAATACATAATACATACATACATACATATACATATATACACTGACGCAGACACAACAGAAGTATTTTAACCTAAAAAGGTTTATATATATATTTTTATTAATTGTCACTTTTATGTTTCAGGTTCTATATGTAAGTGTTTAATCATGCCACATACAAAAAAAAAGCCTGGGAACTTGTCCGAATTTCAAAGAGGCCATATTGTGGGTCAATCTGACAGTGGACTTAGGATCCCGCTTTCTACAGTTAATAAAGTGATTATGTAATTCACCAGAGAGAGAGAGAGAGAGAGAGGAAGGGATCTACATTACCTCGCCTAGGTCAACTGGTATTTAATTCATCGACCCCGAAAGGATGAAAGGCAAAGTCGACCTCGGCGAAATTTGAACTCAGAACAAAGACAGACGAAATATCGCTAAGCATTTCGCCCGGCGTGCTAACGTATCTACCAATTCGCCGCCTTATGTATATACATAATATTAATTAACAGGTGGATTCGGTATTAAATCTTTATTGGGTACAGCATAATATGTTTCGACCCATCAGTCTGAGTCTCATCAGGTACATCGATAAATATATATCTCCCTACAGATTTATAGTGTCCACTCGACACTAAAAATCTGTAATGAGACATATCTTTATTGATGTACCTGATGAGACTCAGATTGATGGGTCGAAATATATGTTGTATCCAATAAAGATTTAATACCGAATTCATCTCCTGTTAATTAATATTATTACCCTAACTGCAACTGCGAAGTTCCTGAAATAGATCCAACGGAAGTGCACCACAACTGCGGCTGACAATAGGTAGCCTAAACTGTGCCGGTGCTCTACTCAACATTTAAACACACTAATCGACTTATACTTATTTGTCCAAATTATATATATGTCCGACGGCTTCTTTCAGTTTCCTTCTGCCAAAACCACCCACAAGGCTTTGGTAGGCCTAAGGCTATAGTAGAAACACTTTCCCCCAAGGTGCCACATAGTGGGACTGAACCAGGAACCATGTAGTTGGGAAGCAAGCTTCTTACTCCACAGCCACGCCTATATATATATATATATATATATATATATATATATATATATATATATATATATATATATATATATATATATATATATATATATATATATATATATATATATATATATATATATATATATATATATATATATATATATATATATATATATATATATAAAGCAAATAATAAATGAGTATATGCATATATACGTACAGGTATGTGCCTACCTACGTCTACCTGTATATATAGGTGCATATCTGGGTACAGGACATTGCAAATAAAACGTAGACAAGAAAATAATAATAACCAGAGTACAGAAAACACACAAATTGGACATCATCTCCGACAGCTGTTTCGATTCAAGACTTTAGAAAATAATTAGTATAATTAAAAACCTTTTAAAGTTGAATCTCATCGGAGATAGAAAAAGATATACCCTTGCATTTTCATATTATATGAAAATGTAAGGGTATATATTTTTCCATATATGTATATATATGTACATACACACACACACACATATACACACATTCTCATATATATATATATATATATATATATATATATATATTTGCACACATTCATGCATACATATATATATATATATATTTATACATACATACATACATATACATACCTACATATATATTAGCTGTGTGGTAAGTAGCTTGCTTACCCACCACATGGGTAAGTGGCACATTGGGCACATGGCACCTTGGGCAAGTGTCTTCTACTATAGCCTCGGGCCGACCAAAGCATTGTGAGTGGATTTGGCAGACGGAAACTGAAAGATGCCCGTCGTATATATGTATATATATATGTGTATGTGTGTGTATATGTTTGTGTGTCTGTGTTTGTTCCCCCAACATCGCTTGACAACCGATGCTCGTGTGTTTACGTCCCCGTAACTTAGCGTTTCGGCAAAAGAGACCGATAGAATAAGTATTAGGCTTACAAAGAATAAGTCCTGGGGTCAATATGCTCGGCTAAAGACGGTGCTCCAGCATGGCCGCAGTCAAATGACTGAAACAAGTAAAAGAGTAAGAGTAACACACACACACACACACACACACATATATATATATATATATATATATATATATATATAAACAATTATAAATAAGGGCAAAAGAAAAAAATTTCTATGCCAATATGCTGAAAAACAGACCTTAGATCGTCTAACCACATACAATGTTTCACTATAAATACACACGCTGTATATTTATAGTGAAAAAGTATATATATATTAGAAGTGTGTATATATATATATATATATATATATATATATATATATATATATATATATTCCGGTCAATAATCCTTTTCTTCCTTGGCTATCGCCGAGCAAACACGCGAACTTACTTCGTCCCCACTTTCAAGTTCGTGCCTCACAGCGTTCATACACATAATTTTTACCGTCTGGCCGTATAGCCTTTTCTGTTTGTTTTCCTGTCTTGTTTTTTGTCCGCCACTTCATTCCTCCATGGCAAGGTTTAATTTGTGTATACAAATTTAATTTGCGGTCCATGGGAAGAGCCGTTTTAGCGATGCGTCCTGCCCAGCTCTTCGAAACGCCGGTGTTAAAACGGGGGTAGCTGATGAAGAAGAATGTTCTCTATGTGGCTTGTGTGTTTTCTCGTCTACGTTTTGTTTGCAATGTCCTGTACCCAGATATGCACCTATACATACAGGTGGATGTCGGTATGCACATACCTGTACGTATATATGCATATACTCATTTACTATTTGTTTCTATATGACCGAACGCAGCGTCACCAATCTGTAAGTAGTTTTCGTAACTTTATATTTTCCGACGCTACTCTATCTCTTTCTCTTTCTCTTCCTCCTCAATTTTTCCCCCTCTCGTTCTTCCTCTGTTTACTACTACGTATCTCTTTTTACCCCTCTCGTTCTTCCTCTGTTACTACTACGTATCTCCTTTTCCCCCCTCGTACTTCCTCTCTTCCTCTCGTTGCTCACCTATTCTTCTACTTCCTCCCTTTGTTTCTCCCTCTACCACTCTCTCTCTCTTCCCCTTACACCGGCATGGTCACATGCTTCCGGTCAATAATCCTTTTCTTCCTTGGCTATCGCCGAGCAAGCACACGAAGTTACTTCGTCCCCACTTTCAAGTTCGTGCCTCACAGCGTTCATACACATAATTTTTCCCGTCTGGCCGTATAGCCTTTTCTGTTTGTTTTCCTGTCTTGTTTTTTGTCCGCCACTACATTCCTCCATGGCAAGGTTTAATTTGTGTATACAAATTTAATTTGCGGTCCATGGGAAGAGCCGTTTTAGCGATGCGTCCTGCCCAGCTCTTCGAAACGCCGGTATTAAAACGGGGGTAGCTGATGAAGTAGAATGTTCTCTATGTAGCTTGTGTGTTTTCTCGTCTACGTTTTGTTTGCAATGTCCTGTACCCAGATATGCACCTATACATACAGGTGGATGTCGGTATGCACATACCTGTACGTAAATATGAATATACTCATTTACTATTTGTTTATATATATATATATATATATATATATATATACACGCACACAAACACAAAGTATACTTTTCGTTGTCTAATAACAAAAGCTCAGTCCAAGTTGTTTAGCAAGTGCGATTATTTTCATTTCCTTTCATTGATATATTTATCTATTTGTATATCTATTAATATATTTCTCTGTCTGCATATCCATTAATATATTTGTAGACTCACCTACGTCTCTGTCTATCTATCTATCTATCTATTTATCTAATTTGAATACACAACGTAACGGCAGACGAAATACCAATTTCTTTATTACCCACAAGGGGCTAAACACAGATGGGACAATACACACATGCGGGGACAATTAACACATGATAGAATGGAACAATGAAATTAAACAATGATGGTGGGACGGCCACCCCAGCCCCACCCCGGGGCGGCCGCGTTATTTCAATTATTTCAACAGTTCTTAATAGTTCCTTTCACAGTCTTCGATAGTTCTTTTCAAAATTATCTCAATAATTTATCCAAAATAAAACTACTCACCATTTTATATAATCTTTTATTTCCTCGTAGTTCACCACTGGAGCGCTGGGTTCGAAATTCACCTCGGGCCCCAGTGGGTTTATATCTGTCGGGAAAGCCTCTTTTAATTTTTTATACTTTTCTTTTTCTATTAAAATCCATCTCGCCTCCTTATCGCAACGGTCCGAGAGGTCCACTTTGACAATGTCTTTTATTTTGGATATCTTCTCTATTTTTTGTGTGTATCGATATGACATCAAATATATGCCGTTCCTATGTACCTCTTGCGTCTGTATGTCTGTTCTTTTTTGTTTTTGTGATTCTGTACTACCATGCGTCTGTTCTATATTTCTTTGTGACTGTATATCTGTGTGTTTATCTGTCTGTGGTTCTGCATGTTTGTGTGACTGTAAGTCTGCATGTTGTGTTTGTGTGTCTGTGTTTTCAGGTTCTGTGCTTTTAGGTTTTTGTAACTCTGCGTTATCTTCTTCGCTTCCCAGTGTATGTATGTCTGTGTGTTTATGCATCTGTGTATCTGTATGTCTCTGCGATTGTGAGACTGTATGATTCTGTGGTAATGTTCTGCTGCTATTATCTTCTTTCCTCAGTGATCCCACTTGATCCTGTGATTTGCATTTTTTCCCTTGTTCGACTTTCGGCGATGAACTCCTCCTTTCTCTCTTCCTTGATTTAGCTTCCTGAAAATCAGCTATCTGCTCCTCTTCCTGTGACTGTTTCTTCTCCTCTATCACGCCTTCTTGCGTTTCCATTTCTTTGTTTTCCATTATTTCTGGGCACCTTCTTCTAATGTGACCTCTTTTACCACATTCGTAGCACTTTGGAGGTCTCCCCTCCAACATTATGTCCAGTTTGTCCTCGTTAGGCAGCTCCAGTGTCTCCGGTATGTCACTATAAACTTTCTGACTCGCTATAAAAAGCACATTCAATCCATACCCCCAGCAATTTATTTGTTGGGTTCTGCTTATCATAATTATCCTTACACTTTCAGGAAAAACTGCTGCCATTACCCATTCCAACTCTATTTTCGGTGGGATCCTACCCACTCTAATCCACGTTGGACGTCTACCCAACTTATTGGGAAAGAGCATCCAATTTCCTTTGGCTAGTGTTTTATTGGCGTATTTCTTTGCTGCCTCCTCCGATACAAATGTTATTTCTACAGACGCGTATGTCTTGCCTCTTGTAAAAAACGACACATCTTCTTGCAATTCCTTCAAACACTCCTCCACCTCCTCCTTCATTGCACTCTCTATTCTTTTATTTTTCCTTGAAAAGGATTTATATTCCACGACTCCAATTTCCATTTTCGTCTTTTCCTCCTCTGATGGGGTCAACTTTACGTTTGGCCCCTCCTTCTTTATCATTTCTTTATATTTTCCAATTTTCTCAGCCATGTCTTCATTCCAATGTATTTCATATTGCTTCAGCAGGCCTAGGACGACGGAAGCTCGACTCCCCGTCGCTGCTGCATACGCCTTCATTTTCTCCATCTCAGCTACGCCCACCCAAAAATAGTGGCGTTATACAAAAAAAAAAATCGCAGCGAGTAATAACACGTCCGACCAGTAAACTCACGGCAGACGTAATACCGCTAAGCATTTCGCCCGGCGTGATAACGTTTCTGCCAGCTCGCCGCCGCCGCCGCAACAACAACAAAAAATAAAAAAAAATAATAATAAGATAATAAGAAGAATAGGACAGTGGTATAAATATTTGGGGATACTGGAGGGAGATGAAATAAAAGATGAAGAGATAAAACAAAATACCAGTAAGGAGTATACAAAGAGAGTGAGATAAATATTATAGTCAAAGTTAAATTAAAAAAATGTCATTGAAGCAATAAATGCAAGAGCAGTACCGGTAATCAGATATGTAATTGGAATTGTTGATTGAATAAAAAACGACACAGAAATTTAAAAGAAAAACTAGAAAGCTGTTGACACTGTATGGAGCCTATTCTCCGAAAGCTGATATGACGGAAGCGGCTCAATTGCTGTGGAGAGTGTGAACATATGGAAAGAAAAAGCCTACTAGAATATTTACTGAACAGCACAGAGAAATTATTAAAGACAGTGAATAATTATCAGGTGATCAAGTGTAGAATAGGAGAAAAGGATAAGAATGAAATTCAAAGATTGCATGTCAAACATTGAAAAGAAAATTTTGTATTGTCAGTTTTGGAAAGCCCTGAAGATGTTTGTGGATCAAACTCCTGGGCTTGGTTAAAAAAGAGGCAATTAAAAAAAAAGAAGCAAAGAGCCCAGTTATAACAGCTCAAGTTCAAGCGATAAAAACAAACAACTTGAGAAAATATGTATATGGGGAGAATGTGTCAGAAAAATGTAGACTGTGTGGTATTTGGAATGAGACAGTGGCACAGATTGTTGCAGAATGTCCCTAGATGGTACAGGAAGAATATAAGAAATAGAGGCATGACCAAGTTGTAAAAGTTTTACACTGGATGCTTTGTCAGAAATAGGGATTTGAAGCTGGAGGTACATGGTACGGGTCAAAAGAGTGTTGGAGTCGGAGAAATTTAAAATTTTATGGGATTTTCCAATTCAAACAGATAAGAAGCTAGAAAATAATAGACCAGACAAAATAATAATAGACAAGGCAAAACGAAGTTGCTTACTAGTTGATCTATCATGTCCGTTTGATTCCAGTATTATAAAGCGTGAGGATGAAAAAACAAACAAAAATACAATCCCTTAAAGTTTGAAATTGCAAGTATTTGGAGTATGAAAACTGTAAAGGTTGTGCTTGTAATAATTGGAGCATTGGGATCTCTAAGTAAAGATATAGACAAATAGTTGAAGGCGATTGAAATACAATGTTTTGTAGAGCTCCTACAGAAAGTTTGCCTCATAGGCAGAGGAAAGATTATCAAAAGGATCTTAAGCATTTGAAAGATTATTGAAAGCTTGGGGATAACTAAGATTACAGGTAGTAAGCCGCTACCCACGTAAATTCTACCAGGGCTAAGAACGAACCGGAATCAAAGCATCAACAATAAACTTTTCTACTATAGGCACAAGACCTGAAATTTGGGGTTGTGGGACAAATTTCATCGATCTCGAAAGAATGAAAGTCAAAGTCGACGCCAGCGGAATTTGAACTCAGAAGGTAAAGATGGACGAAATGCCGCTAAGCATTTTTCCCAGCGTACTAACGAATCTAATAAACGCATACGTAGACACGCACATATATGTACACACATTAATATGTGTACCTATTATACCTGTGTGTGTGTGTGTATGTGTGTGTGTGTAATTATGGGCGTATGGATATAACTGTTTACTAAATTCCGTTTGTGTTCTGCTCTGTTGTGTGATGTGAGATAAATCTTTTCTCGTAATACACTGCAGTCGTCGCTCATTGTCTCTTTCTGTCTCCGAGGAAGAAAATGCAAATCTACCCGACCAGTTTGAACTCTTGACTGGTTCTCACCAGAGACAATATAATTTGATCTTCCCACGAGAAGAAATATAGAAAAATAGAAAAATAAGACACACACACACATCTATATATAGTAACTAAAGAAAGCGTGTCTGCTGCCCCGAACTAATCAAAAGACGGAAGAAAACCACAGAGTTCATATGAATTTATATGAATTAAAGTGAAGTAAAAATGGAATGCAGTAGAGAATGAGTGAAGATTGGTTTATGGGTATAATTTTGGATATATATCAGTTTATTAAACCTTTTTAGTGAAATATAACCGAGCAGTTACTACCAGGTTTAAGACAGTTTGAAAGATAAATGGAATGATACTGAACAACTACTGAATGATGTGATAACTTAAAAGAGCAGCTGATGAGAATATATCTTAGAGTGCCTGCTGCGTGGAAAATACGTAGTAAAGGGCATACTGACATAATATAAAGATTCAAGATCTGGTTTTTTGTTCCCGACAGTATGCAGAAATGGAGGATATAAAGTTAAATGTGGTACTCAAAACCAAAATGAAACAACAGCTACAGAGTTAATATGCTGGCATATGGATCTGTGGTTGTTTAATGCCCATAACCATACATCTTGTATATACTGAACTTCATGGCTTCATATTTGTATGTACTTCATAGAAGAGCCATTCTAGCCATTTAATAACATATAAAAGCTGTTAAATTCACTTTAGATTAAAATATGTTTCATGAGGTGTCAAAATTTTCGTCGCACAACTGTGACCTGCTCAGTAACATAGTCTCACTGCAACTGTTTCCACTACAACTCTTATGGAAATGGAACTGTCTCAGTGACTATGTGGCTGTTGTGCAATGAAAAAGTTTAACACCTTATGAAATACATTTTAATCTAAAATTAATTCAACAGCATGTGTGATATTAAATGATCTTCAAATTATGTCAGTATGCCCTTTACTACGTATTTTCCACGCAGCAGGCACTCTAAGATGTATTCTCATCAGCTACTTTTTAAGTTATCACGTTATTCAGTAGTTGTTCAGTATCATTACATTTATCTTTCAAACTATCTTAAACCTGGCAGTAACTGCTCGGTTATATTTCGCTAAAAAGGTTTAATAAACTGATATATATCCAAAATTATACCCATAAACCAATCATCACTTATTCTCTACTGCATTCTATTTTTACTTCACTTTAATTCATATAAATTCATATGAACTCTGTGGTTTTCTTCCGTCTTTTGATTAGTTCGGAGAAGCAGACATGCTTTCTTTAATTACTATATATAGGTGTGTATGTGTGTCTTATTTTTCTATATTTCTATATTTCTCCTCGTGGGAAGATAAAATTATATTGTCTCTGGTGAGAACCAGTCAAGAGTTCAAACTGGTCGGGTGGATTTGCATTTTCTTCCTCGGAGACAGAAAAAGACAATGAGCGACGACTGCAGTGTATTACGAGAAAAGATTTATCTCACATCACACAACAGAGCAGAACAAAAATGGAGTTTAGTAAACAGTTATATCCATACGCACATAATTATACACACAAACACACAGAGAGGGGTTAGCCGATTACATCGTCCCCAGTACTCAACTGGTACTTATTTTATCGATCCTGAAAGAGATGAAAGGCGTGGTCGACATCGGCGGAATTTGAGCTCAGAGCGTAAAAAGCCGGAATAAACGTCGCAAAACCTTTTGTTCGACATGCTCGTGATTTTACCAGCTCGCTACCTTTGTATGTGTGTGTTGTGTTTTTAATTGGCTGTTCTATGATGGATTTCCTTCAAGAACAAGTAACTTGCTAAACAGATAGATTCCATTTTATATTTGATTTTAGATAAAATCTCTATATTTTGCAAGCTGTGGAATGGCAAATGTGACAATTACGTCTTTCATAAGAGTTTTAGGGAGGGATGTGACTGAAGTGAAACGCATGCAACCGAAGCTAACCACGTATCTATAGTCTTCGTTACTGGGGACACACTGTTTATTACATATCACATCTCCCATTTATAACATCATAAGTAGTGAATTGGAAGAAACCTTAGTGAGTCGGACAAAATGTCCTGCAGCATTAGATTAATTCTTTATGATCTGAGTTCAAATCACGTCGAAGTGAACTTCACTTTGCATCCGTCCTGGGTCAATTAAATGCCAGTCAGTTTAGTTCTTTTGTCAATGTTAAAAAAAAAGTCTATTAATTACAGGTTAAAATATAGAAATGCTGGATTGCCGGTTTAAAAACCTTTCAATATTTCTTTCGGATCTTGTAGATTTTAAGTTCAAATCTTACCGAGATCGAATATGACTTTCATCCATTTAATGTCTATAAATACGCATTGGACAGGTACTGGGGTAAATTTAATTGTAAAAATCATTCCTTTCTTTAATATTTCTGAGTAAACTACACGAATTGGCAGAGACGATAGAACATCGATTAAACGCCACGCAGTATTTCTTTGTTTCAGTCATTAGCCTGCGACCATACTAGGGCACCGCCCTGAAGAATTTTTTGTCGAATGATTCGACCAGAGTACTTAATTTTTGTTAAGCCTGGTACTTATTCTATCATTTTCCTTCGTTGAACCGCTAAGTTACGGGGCTGTAAACACAAATACAAACACACATACATATAGATACAAATACATATATATATATACGACGGGCTTCTTCCAGTTTCCGTCTACCAAATCCACTCACAAGGTTCGGTCGACTCGAGGCAACATTAGCAGACACTTGCCCAAAGTGTGACGCAGTGGGACTGAACCCTGAACCATGAGGTTAAGAAGCAAGCTTCTTACCGCACAGCCACGGTTCAGTTTCTTTCCGCTCTGAGTTCAAATTCCACTTTAGACAACTTTGCCTTTTGTCTGTAACGAGGCTTCTATCGAAATTCAAAACCACCTTGCTCAGAATTCTAGCTTAGAATCTCAGCATAAGTGCATTTCTAAATAAGGAATAAATGCCTACGTGAACATGGTTGACATTGGCTGACTTATAACAATTGACGTGGTGAACTGCAAAGGATGTTGGTGAATCCTCCCACTAAATATCCTTATCGAACATTCTAGAAATTCCGTTATGAGGTTTTAAAAATTCAGTGAATTGAAACCCAGGCAGAGCCAATCAGAAGTTCACAAGGAGCTTTTGTCGCTCTGCTACGTGATATGATCTCTCATCTTAATATCTATGTTTCCTTACTGAACGACCTGAGTCAACTTCGTGATAAAGCATTCTCATTCTTTCTACTTAATTTCTTATCAATAACTATGAAACTGTGTTCGTATTACTATTTAACATATTATACAGTGAAAATTTGTATTTACTCCATTCGACATCTTTGAATGCTGTTTTATTTATTCAATAGTTGTATATATGTAAAGGTAAATGTTAATAGCAGGTAAATAAAAATGTATGTGAACTAACACCAATATTAGTATTAAGGAGCAAAATCTTTAGCACGCCGGGCAAAATACTTAGCTATATTTCACTCGTCTTTTGAATTCAAATTCCGCCGACGTAAACTTTGCCTTTTTTCATCCTTTAGGGGTCGATAAAATAGATACCAGTTGAACACTGACGTTGTTGTAATCGACTTACCTCCTGCTCTGAAGTTACTAGCCTTGCGCCAAAATTTGAAATTAATATTAGTGTGGTCATTACGAATCTAACACACAGTCTGTGAAATATTCACCAGTAATTATTTACCAACTCAAGTGACACACCAAACTTCCTTTCAGGGCCTATAACTCAAGTAACAGTCAAGGGTGAAGGATTTGATGTATGTTATAGCATTGAAGAAGATGCCTTGAGGTATTTGTTACGGCTCTGCGCGTTCCGAGTTCAAATTCTGCCAGTTGGTAAACGAATTCTTTGAGATATGGCAGAAACAATGACAGCCTAGGATTTATGGGCGCGGGTATGACAAGAAATTCGTTTCGCAGCCACATAATCTTGGTTTGAGTTTCGCTGTGAGGCATTTTGGTAAGCGTCGTTTCTTACAGACTCGAGTCGACCTATGTCATGTAAGTGAAATCGAGTTAACGAAAAACGTGCGGGAACCTGTCGGATGGAATGTACTCTTTTACTTGTCTCATTCATTTGACTGCAGCCATGCTGGAGTACACCTTGAAGGGTTTTTAGTCGAACAAATCGATCCCAGGACTTATTTTTAAAGCCTAGTACTTACTTTATCAGTACCTTTCACCGAACCGCTAAGTTACGGAGACCTAAATACACCAACACCAGTTGTCAAGAGGCGAGGAAAACACACACACATATATCATAGGAAAAAGAAAACAAAAGCAAGGCAGGACGAGCATCTCAGGTCATTTAGAATATTTAATTAGAGTAAGTTGAATCAAAAAAGAAGTAAAAGTAATTAATGTCGTACAGCTGTTTCTAGGGTATCCTGGGTTATGGGTCAACCCCACCCCATACGCTGGGTATTCCGTCATCAGAGACAAGGTGCTATGCAGGAAAGAATTCACAGTATATAGAAGAATAAAACAGTTGATAGAAGAACACACGACGCCTTGGTCTCTCCAACTGTCTCTCTCACATTATACACTCATGCAAATAATTTTTCTTACACGTTAACTACTTGATCTATTCCTTCACTCTATTCCTTCACTCAAAATACTGCCTGAGTTTACCTGGGATGATACTTAAGAGGCTATACCTTCACGGAAATATGGATAGACCTCCCTATCCTTCGGAGCAAGATGAACTGCGAACATTATTCTTCTGTCTTTATTCTTCTTTCTACTGTTTTATTCTTTTATATACTATAAATTCTCTGTCTGGAACTTTCTTGCATACACACCTTGTCTCTGATAACAGAGTACCCAGTGTTTGGGGTTGTTGACCCATTACCTGGGATACGCGAGAAACAGCTGCAAGACATTAGTTACCTCTACTTCTCATTTTTTGATTCACCTTACTCTAATTAAATATTCTAAAGGATCTGAGTCGCTCGTCCCGCTTAGGTTTTATTTTCCCTTTCCTTTACTATATACCTGCTGACTCGGAAACCTACTACGGATACCTAACTCCAGCCTCAGCTGGGAGCATGGAACCTAACGGATGACCAATTACAGCACTTACGCTGCGTACCTATTGGTTTAGATCATTAGTGAACTAAACTCCTCATATCCTATATATATATACATATATATATATATATATATATATATATATATATATATATATATATATATATATATATATATATATATATATATATATATACATACATACATATATATACATATTTATATACATACATATATATACATACATATTATATATATACATATATATTATATATATATACATACATATATACAAACATACATATATATACATACACACACACACACACACACACACACACACACACACACACACACACACACACACACATATATATATATATATATATATATATATATATACATACATATATATTTATATACATACACACACACATATATATATATGTATATATATATATATATATATATATATATATATATATATACTAGCTGACGTACCCGGTAATTCTCGGAAAAGCGGGGCTTATCTCTTGGTTCCGTTCTCATTATTGTTTCACTAATCCAATAACAACAATACAAATTACGTAGCCCTTAAAACGGTTTTTGTGCATTTACAGAGAATACCGAACTGTCTTACACAGGATCTGGTTTTAGGAATTCCCAATAAGCTATGAATACCCAAATTGTGAAATCAGTTATGTAATAACATGAAATTAGTTACCTGATAGTAAGAATTCAAATAAAGTAGCCCTGAAAAGGGCTTTAATGCGTTTCCAGAGTATATAGAACATGGGAGAAATACTAATAAGTGAAGCATGTTACGTAATAACAAGCTAATTAGATATGAGATAATAACAATTCAAAGTAAATAACTCTGAAAAAGGGCTTTGTGCGTTCCCAGAGAATATTACCCTCAGGGGCGCTGTTGTTGGAATATTCGTGAATAAGTCACTAACCGAAATAAGTGGATTGTTTAGGAAAATACTATTTACTTGTTTAAGGGTTGTACTAGATAAATTGCGAAAATAACTCTAACAGTTCAAATACTAAGAAATAAGCATGCTCAATTTCATTTTCACCAAATAATTTACGAAAATGAATGCGTTATTTCCCTTAGCTATATATAAGGATCCTTTCCAGGGGCCCTATTATCAACAATCTAAGTATGTCATGAGGTTTCAAGATATGAGTTCTACTCACGTGTCAAGTTTCATCAAAATCGATAAAATGATGTAGGAGGAGTTAGCTAACAACTCCACAACGACACCCGCAGACAGAATTTCCCACATATGTTGTATATATATATATATATATATATATATATATATATATATATATATATATATATGTATATACGACGGACTTTTTTCAGTTTCCGTCTACCAAATACACTTACAAGGCCCGAGGCTACAGTAGAAGACATTTGTCAAAGGTGTCACCCAGTGGGACTGAACCCAGAATCATGTGGTTGAGAAGCAAACTTCTTACCACACAGCCACGCCTGTATCTGAATTTAAAATATACAGTCTTGTTACACACTGTCACGCTAAATCAAGTTCATTTCATGAGGTTGGCCTCGCTTGAGGATCGAACTGGAACAACTGGAGACGGTTGCTTCTGACAAGACCCGATGAAAGGCGCACCTGAAGAGTCTGTTCCCATTACCCTCCCAGGAATAAGTCAGTGAAGAAGATGAGATGAGATGGGGGATCAAAATTTTCGTTTTACGATTGACATGATCACTGACAGTCTCACTCCAATTAGATTTAGGGTACATGTGTCACTGAAATACTCAACCACTTATACGCTTCTATGCTACTTCAATGAGCAAACAGTCCTGCAGATCAAACAACTGTATGCTCATCGTTGAAAACGACGAAGCTCCATTTTTAAGAGTTTATCTATACGCTGGCTTTGTAGACAAAACTGAAAATTCCTAAGGTCAGCAGTTATGACATGAAGTAAATAATGCGTTGCACCAATATTAAAATATATGTACATATTTCACGACTGTGTAGTGAAATGATGATAAACCGTTTCCTTAAATGACGATAAACCATTTCCTTAATTTCTAATGTTAGGTTTGAAATTTTCCTCTGTAAATTATGGAAGTAGTGAAGGACTTCTGCTAAATTTCAGACAGATGAAAAAAAAAAAAAAACACAACATGAAAAATCAAAATACAAATATAAATCTAAAATACAAAAAAAAACAAAAAAACTATTCACTTGCAAATTCGTTCCCCGCTAAATTAATCGTTGATAATAACATTAATTATCATGCATTTATTTTATTAGCATAATTTTCATATAATTAATTCTTTTATCTTTTCTTTGAAAACGTTTGTTCTTTTAATTTCATATTTAAATATAGACATAGGCATGGCTGTGAGTTTCAAAAACTCGCTTTGCAACCAAGCGTTTTCAGGTTCGGTCCCACTGTGCGGTACCTTGAGCGAGCATCTTGTATTTTAGTCTCAGACCGCCCAATGCTTTGGTAGACAAAAACTGTATGGAAGCCAATCGTATGTATGTATAACATCTTTTACTTGTTTCAGTCACTGGATTATGGACATGCTGAGGTACTGACTTAAAGAGTTTAGTCGAACAAATCTACCTCAGCATTTAATTTTTTAAGCCTTGTACTTATTCTCTCGGTATCTTTCTGCCGAACCGCTAAGTTACAGGGTCGTAAACAACGTAACATCGATTTTCAAGCGGTGGTGAACAAACACAAGCAAAAAGACTTACATAGATATGTACATACACATACATGCACACGCATATGTATGTATGTATGTATGTATGTATGTATACAATAGGCTTCTTTCGACCCAAGGCGATAGTAGAAGGCTTTTGCCTAAGGTGCCATGCAGTGGGACTGAACCTGGAACCATGTGATTGGGAAACAGACTTCTTACTACACAACCACACTTGTCCCTATCTATCTATCTATCTATCTATCTATCTATCTATCTATCTATCTATCTATCTGCCTGCCTGTTTGTCTGTCTGTCTGTCTGTCTGTCTGTCTATCTATCTATCTATCTATCTATCTATCTATCTATCTATCTATCTTTGTGTGTGTGGTGAAGATGGTGGTGGTGTGGGTGAGTGTGTTTATATGTGTGTGCGGGTGTCTTTTTATTTACCTGCTGCTCCACAAGTTCACAGCCAGTTTGTTTACGCCCACGTAATTTAGCAGTTCGGCAAGAAAAGGTCGATAGAATAAATACCATGTTTAATACATAATTAAATACCGGGGTCGATTTTTCGACTAATCCATTGACGGTGGTGTCCCAGCATAACCGTAGTCAGTCCCATGACTGTAACAAGTAAAAGAAAAATATAAAATATTAAATGAATTTTTATAGAAATAAACTCTCGCCAAAATAAATAGATAAATAAATATATTTTTACAGAAATTTTTAATAAAATTGTTTTAATTTTTTTTCCAAGAAACAAAGGAAGTAGGAATAGAATGAGAGATTGAGAACAACTTTAAATGAAAGAGGACAAAAGAACAACCTCGTCATTTACTCATGAAAACTTCTATATTTCCTAGTAAAAAAATAATAATAATAATAAACCCTCAAAAATCATAGCCGTCACTTGCAAGCGACCATCACTTGGTAACATATACCACGTTTTTGCTAATTGTTTTAAGTTCTTATGTAATCGTTCTCAGTTCAATCCCGCCGCCTAGTTCAACATTGTCTTTTTGTAGTTGATAAAAATAAGAGGCGGTGCTGAAGAGTTCCTGGCTTTGGGTAAAAGCAAATACAGGAGGATCAGTTAATTATGATTTTATTCAACATATTCCTCTCTCAGATTCATGCACTTATTGCAGCGGTCCTTCAATTTTTCTAAACCCTGTAAAAGAACTCGGAAGGTTGGATCTCCTGCCAGGCCTTTCGCCTTAAAACCAAGAACTTTCAGCACCCACTCCTAAAGTACCAGTTACGTATTGAGTCGATAGAATTGACTAACACCATCCTCTCAAAATTGTGCCGAAGCATGCAGTAATTTATATCATTCTTTCCCAGCGTACGTTTCGTCATTGCGGATATTTGTATCCTCTGTGGAAGGTGTTGATTCATGATCGTAAGATTGTGGTTTTGATTCCCGGACCGGGCGACGCGTTGTGTTCTTGAGCAAAACATTTCATTTCACGTTGTTCCAGTCCCCTCAGCTGGAAAAATGAGTAATCCTGCGACGGACCGGCGTCCCGTGCAGGTGGAAAATTTATACGTCACGGAAACTGGGAAACCGGCACTTATGAGTTGTCATGACTCGAGAAGGAAGGTATCTTCCATAATGTATGTTCCAAGTGCCGAACTGTTTTGGTTCAGTATCCAGCTGCACTTGTAACACCTACTCCAGAGGACACAAATAACCACAATGGTTACATAGGGAACAAATGATATAAACATCTCGTGTTTATTATACTCTTTCTTACATTTTCTCTATGTATTATAATTGGCAATACCGCTAAGTACAGTGGTAACCACATCACTTTACTGAAAGTAGACTGGGTGATGACACTCTACTTGGATCTCTAAATCACCGGTTGTACATCTAACTGTACACACATGCCTCCCGTGACATCGTTTCGTCTTTTATCACAACAGTCGCCATATTTTTTACATATCACGATCTCAGAAGAGCATATATATTAGATAACCATGCAGTTATTTAATATCCATGTGCAAAACTGATTGGTAAGATCGGCTGTAATGGATCTATAATACTGTATGTCTCGATTACTATACCCACCCTATTGATAAATATACGAGTGTCAATGTTTCTGACTCATAGCTTCTTAAATGAATGTGTGTGTGTGTGTGTGTGTGTGTGTGTGTGTGTGTGTTTCGATCTGTGTGTATATGCGTGTACGTATATATGTTTGCTGCCATAACAGAATTTATTTTTTATAATATTAAGTCCATCCACGTATACTCGGATTTATTAGTGGGAGGAAGAGCAATAACTCCCTCCTTCCGTCCATCATCGCCTTCTTCCTTGTCACGAGTAGTGGTGTCTCTACACCGGTAGTTTCCTTCCTTTTCTCAGGAAGCTTGCATGAAAATCCACATAAAGAAATCTTTAAAAAATACACCACACTTTCCAGTTAAGCGAAACCAATACTCAACCCTAAAGTAGTTACTGTCCATTTGTCCAAAAGCAGCTTTAAATAAATTCCCTTGGAAATAAAACAAACAGAATGGATGTGGAAAAAGTAACTACGTAAAACAAATGTAACAAAAACGAAAGTTTTCTAGAAAATATTCAGTACTTCTATTCATCTGTTTATATATAAAGATAGACAGAAGTTGTTTGACCCATCAGTTTCATGTTTTTGTACTTGCAGTTAAAACACATGCGCACGCACGCACACGTCGCACGCGCGCGCACACGCAAACACACACACACGCACACATACTCAAACAAACAAACACGCACTCACACATCTTGCTACTCCATGAAGTTCATTATTCTGTTCGACATTGAAATGTCATATTTTCGAAAAAGAGATAAAACTATTTGGCTTCCAAAATATTAATTTTTAATTTTATGTTTAAATTTTAGAATTATCTTTTTTACTTCACAGATAAGAACAGTTTTTCTTTTAATTTTGGAATATGACTTGTTTAAATTTTTGTTTTCCATTAAACCTAATCTTTTCTTCCTGCTAAAAATACGAGTAACATATCAACTCAAGATATTGAAGATGACTCACCGCATCCTACTGCCATCTTGGGATCTAGACCGAGCCAGATAGTTTTCTGTCAGAGAAAAGTACGTGCCTATGTTCTTTCAGAATCTAGAATCTTGACGTCATCATAAAAAAAGACAGAGGCAAACTGGATGGACACTGCCATTATTTTAAGAATTCAATATTTTATACTATTTGTGACAATGGTGAGCAGCGTTTGAGAAAGTGGATCCTGTACAGCCGATCAAAGAGTGCAGTTTATTGCTTTTACTGTACTTTGATGCCAAGCCACCGTGAAAGGTTTTCCAACTAGGATGGTTTTAATGATTAGGGGACATAAAAACAAAAACAGAAGAAAAAAATGAAAACGTATAGAGAAAGCCAAGGCCACAAAAATTCAGTGTTGCACTTCAATATCTTGTGTAAAATATGTTCTCATGTTAAAAGGGAGTTGGGAAAACAAGTGCAAGAAAACTAGAAGTATTGGACCAAAATATTGCGTTGTGTTGTATCCGCGAAAACATTTCTAATCGAGAGAAACACCGCATTTAGGGATAGTGAAGAGCTCATAGGATCTAAGCACAGTGGGAATTTCCTAGGAATTATGGAACTTATTGCACAATTTAATCCATTTCTAATGGGTTACTTGAAAGCATTTGGAAATCCCAGAAGATATTTTGCAAGCTTTGGACATCTTCCACCTCACTACAACAGGCACTTTCAATTTCATGATGAAGGGCTTGCTGGAACATTTCCAACTGTTGATGTAGCTCTTAGCATATATTTGAGCTTGATGGTCACTGGTTGTTCAGGAGAGAGGCATTCAGTAGAATGGGATTGATAAGAATTATTTCGGAACCACAATGACATATCAAAGTCTAAATACTCTGTGCCATTTGAATGTATAAAGCAGTGTTCTAAAGACGACACTGTTCGAGGAAATCATTAAAGATTTTTCAGATACCAAGGTAGAAAAAAGAAAGTGTTTTTGTATGTTGTTGTTGGCACTCCGTCGCTTACGACGTCGAGGGTTCCCGTTGATTCAATCAACGGAACAGCCAGCTCATGAAATTAACGTGCAAATGGCTGAGCACTCCACAGACACGTGGATATTCAGCGTGACTCAGTGTGACAAGGCTGACCCTTTCAATTACAGGTACAACAGAAACAGGAAGTAAGAGTGAGAGAAAGTTGTGGTGGAAGAGTACAGCAGGGTTCGCCACCATCCCATGCCGGATCCTCGTGGAGCTTTAGATATTTTCGCTCAATAAAGACTCACAACGCCCGGTCTGGAAATCGAAACCGCGATCCTATGACCGCGAGTCCGCTACCCTAACCACTGGGCCATTGCGCCTCCACGTTTTTGTATGTATTGTAGTAGAATATTGTGCTGAGTTGGTAAAACTTACTTTACTTAGTTTAGATGACAAAAGTTTGCATTAACAGATACATTTAAACTTTCTGTGTTAACTAGTCAATTACATGTAATAGGCGGATTCTGAGATGTAAATTTAGTAAGTATTCAGGGATTTTAATTACTGTGTATAAGGGGCCCATCGAACTTCAAGTACCCCGGGTCCTACAAGCTTTAAATTCGTCACTGCATTCACAGGGCCGGAAACTAACGGTTAACATTAGGTATTGTATCTATGATTAGTTAAAGAGGGAACTATGTATGTATGTATGTATGTATGTATGTATGTATGTATGTATCTATCTATCTATCTATCTATCTATCTATCTATCTATCTGTTTGTCTCTCTCTGTCTGTCTGCCTAGTTATTTGCTTGTATGTCTGCCTGCCTGCCTATCTATCTATCTATCTAATTATCTATCTATCTGTCTGTCTGTCTACATGTATACACACACACACACACATGTATGTATGTGTGTGTATGTGTGTGTGTATGTGTATAAATATACATATACACGAACAGATAATTTATCTTCCTTACTGCACAGAGTATTTCTAATGTTTTGTGACACGCTGTACTTTATAGAATACCCATAATTTGCAAAGTACATTGGTTCATAAGGAAAATATTACCCGTAGTGTCATTTTAGTGAAACAGCTTTGTCCAACACATCAGTCCCTATGCAGTATTGTGCCAAAATGAAAGAGCTATCTCTTTCATTATTTCCGTGGACAGAAAAAATCGACCCATCTGAACGGTTTCTCATTTCGTTTGATTCTAATCAGCGATAGATTATTATATGTTCTACCCCGCGGGGCTGGAATATAACTGATAGCTATACATAGTCATTAAGTTTTGCTCAATTGATTAATTCGATTTGTATAAATAGCAATTCAATCTCTGATGAGTATCAAATAGGCTTTGAAACCAGTCAGATGGATTTATAAATATTTTGGCTACTTACAGAGAGAAAGATTCTTTGTTTACAAGTGTCACAATGCATCCAAGACTTTGGTGAATTCGAAAAGGTTTATCTTGTATCATATTAAAGATACAAGAGAAAATAAATGCCATTTGGTGCACAATCAACATTATAACTGGAGATGTAGTTAAAACATAGTTTTAATTGAAATAAGTGTTCTTCGAAAACGATAATGACACTGTATCTAGTTCATTTTGGAACTAGCTTTATAAGCAATGGTTTTAGAGTCAGTCTCTCAGCTTCCTGGTTGTAGACCAATTATTTAAACATCATTAACCTTAATTTATCTCATTAAAATATCTTTTTTCAAGCCAATTATGCGCGTCTATGCGGTCACTCGACCTGCGAGATATCTTCTATCTTTCACGTGTTGCAGTCATTTGACCGCAACCATTTTGGGGCACCACCTTAAAGCATATTTAGTCGAAAGAATTTAACACCAGGACTTATTCATTGTAAAGCTTAGTACTTATTCTATCAACACCGGCTGTCAAACATTGGAGGGGGACAAACACGGGCACAAATACACACACACATCTACAACAGGCTTCTTTCAGTTTCCGTCTACCAAATCCACTCACAAAACTTTAGTCGGCCCGAAGCTAAAGTAGGAGACATCCAAGGTGTCACGTAGTGGGACTGAATCCGGAACCATTAAGTTGGGACACATCCTACTGTCTTAATAAGGAGGGAGAGATTGGTCAATGTAGTCTTATGTATTTATAAAGACATGATATTACAATTTGGAAGTTTTTCGTCATAAATTATAAATAATTTGGGCTGAATAGCATTTAAACAACAACAACAACGACAGCTACAAAACTAATGACAATAACAATAACAACAACAATAACGAAGTGAACAACGACGACGACAACACAATAACAATAACAATAACAATTGCAGCAACAACAACAATAGCAACAACTCTTTCTTATTTTGGCACACGTCAAGCAATTTGGCGGGAGGGGCCAAGTTGATTATATCGACCTCAGTGCTCAGCTAGTACTTATTTTATCGAACCTGAAAAGATGAAAACGAGGCTGTGCTCGCCGATATTTGAACTGGAATAAATGCCGCTAAGCACTTTGTCCTACGTGCTAACGGTTCTGTCAATCCCTCACTTCAACAACAACAACAGCCATAGAAAGAATAGCAACAACAACAACAACCATATATTTGTAGCCAGTTGTTTTTGTGTGTGTGTGTGTGTGCTCCTTTGCTCAAAATTCCATTCTCAGATTTCTCTTGTAACTCTCTATAAAATCATCTGAAAATTTTTATGTCTTCTTGAAGGGAAAATGAAAACCACTATTAAATTTCTAAATGTCTAAATATCTGAGATAAAATGGTCTTTATAAGATTATATATTCTAACACTTAGGTGTGTCATGAATGCTAGGACTCATAAAGCCAGAATTTAACCCGGTTTCCACTATCCCCAGAATGTGACGCATGTTCGTCGCAGTGCTAACTTCCCAACGTTTACTGGAATTCATTCGAGGATGAGTGGAGTGGAGCAACGTGAAATGAAATGTTTTGTTCAAGGATACGCACCGCCCGGTTCAGGAATTGAAACTACGATTTAACGAACATGTGTGCAACACCCTAACCACTCGGCCACGCGCCTTCAACATTCTTACACTATGAGCTTAATTTTTTAAAGATTTTTACAACTACACTACGTTTCCCTAGGCTTGATCTCCTTTGTCTTTTTTATTTTTCAATCAGAAGAGAAGGCAGCACCCATGACTCTTTAACTGGGCATTAAAAAACGATGGAAAGGGAAAGGGAAGGTGGAAGGTATCTTTAATCCAAAGACCTAGCCTGAAGGCCTGCAACTAAGCCTGCAACTAAGCCTGCAACTAAGCCAAGTTGTCAGGTGGTGGTGTTAAAGCAGACGGTAGATTGAGTCTACCATCCAAGTATGGCATGATTTGAACTCAAAATGCAGGATTTGAACTAAAAAAACCCGGAGCAAATACCACAAGGCATCTTCTAATCCACTACCTTGGTTTGGTATTTTGTTTTCGACCCCGGGACTGAACCCAAAACCACATGGCTGCAAAGCGAACTTTTTAACCACACATCCACGCCTGCGGCTACGTCTAAACATGAAGTCAATGGTCCGAAAAACTGACTAAATTAACAAGCAAAATAGTTAGTTCTAAAATCTCTATAAGAGATGTAAGTAGTAATAATACTGAAAAAGAATGTTTGTTGTTACTTCAACATGGCTGTTACGTACGGAACTACGTTACTGCCATTTTTTTAACCCCAGGAAGACATCTCCAGCTGGTTAACGGCACAACTTGTACCCGATATATTGCGTGCAACCAGTCTGAAGTGGCAACAAATATGACTAAATTGTTTTATAGTTTGTTGGCAAATAGTAAAATATTAATCTTAAAACTGAGTGATTGGTTTTAAGAAACAAGTTTTCCAGTTAGGGTTTGGAGGTTTTGGGCCAGAATAGTAACTGGGATATTTATTTATTTTCTCATTTAATGAGTTAAAGGAAAATATTTTATTGAGATGAGAGTAGTGAGGAAGAGGAAAATTTTAAAGAAAAAAGAATATTACAACACGATGCCTCAATAGGAATGATAACCCTTGAAAGACAAACGTTTTCATTCATATTAAATCAGAGATTGAGTTATGAATTTTCTCTGTTTTTAACACACTGAAAACTGGTTTGACAAGCATTTCATTTGAATAATCAGACAAAAATATATTAAAATAATTAGATTAGGCGTATCTCAAGAAAGTACTTGTGCATTTTCTCAGCTGGTTACTGAAAAATTTTGAACTCATTCGACCAATTTGTGTTGAAAACAATACAAGAAAAGCTAACAAAAAATAAGTTTTCTCCACTGCAACATACCTAACATGACTGAAGATATAGTTAGTTATACTTGTAAACGACAGACAATTGAGCCATGGAAATTAGGTCTGAATTAAAGCAGACAAATGTGAAGATAACAAAATTTATTGTTCGTGGTTTCATTAGTTGGACTGTGGAAGGCGGCGAACAGGCAGAATTATTAGCACGCCAGACAAAATGCTTGGCGGCATTTCCTCTGTTTTTATGTTCTAATATCAAATTCCACCGAGAAGACGTTGCCTTTTATTCTTTCGTAGTCGATAAAACAAGTACCAGTCGAACACTGGAGTCGATGTAATCGATTAACCCTCGCCTCCCAAAATTTCAGGCTTTATGTCTGCAATAGAAAGGATTATTTAGACTGCGACCAGTGGTCTTATATTATTATATTAGCCCCAGTATTTTGTCTTGTACTTATTTTAACGATTTTGCAGTTGCGAAGTGAACTTCTTTAACACATGGCTATGCCTCCACCTATAAACTAGGACTACATTTAGAAATGATATCTAAAAAACCCAGAATTTATTTAATTTTAGAATTAGAAAAATTGGTTGGTGATCCTAGGATGCAGGTACATATATAACTGCGGGATTTATAAAGAAACGGAAACAATCCGAAAAAATGCAAAAGTGGACTTGGGTTTCCCAAGTGTTTTTTATTATTTCATTTGTGCGCCCATTTAAAGCCTAGCCAGGCTCATGGGCCCGGTTTCCCGGTTTCTATGGCGTATGTGTTCCCCCCAGTTGGACTGGACGCCAGTCCATCGCAGCGTTACTCAAGAAACAGGAAGAAAGAATGAGAGAAAGTTGGGGCGAAAGAGTACAGCAAGGGTTGCCACCCCCACCCCCCATGCCGGAGCCTCGTGGAGCTTTAGATGTTTTCGCACAATAAACACACACAACACAATTAAGAAATCCTGAATTTATTTAGTTTTAGAATTAGAAAAATTGGTTGGTGATCCTAGGTTGCAGGTACATATATAACTGTGGGATTTATAGAGAAACGGAAACAATCCGAGAAAATGCAAAAGTGGACTTGGACTTCCCGAGTATGCAGAGGGAATATGTGAATGTATAAAATGTAATTCTTACAGATTTCTCTTTTTAGTTGCTAGACTAATTTCTGGTTTGAAGGTATTACGCTTGCTAAATAACAAGGCATTTCTTGTGTGTTTGTATATATATATATATATATATATATATATATATATATATATATATATATATATATATATATATATATTAGAAAAAATAATAATCAGGTACTCAGATGTCTGGATGGTTGTACATTTACAGATTCTTATTCATATGTTACATGCTTTATAAATTAGCGCTTTCACCTAGTCTTGTAGGGTCATCAAATTATATATATATATATATGAGGTGTGTGTATGTGTGAGTACGTATGTGTGTGTGTATAGGCAAAATTAGTAGAGGTCGCAAAAGTGACGGAAGGTGCAGACTAGCACCACTTATGCTAAAATAAGAGTTAAATTAACTCCAAAGCCACTAAACCACTATACTTGATGACTGACAAAGGGAGGTAAGTCCCTAGCGTATATAGCTGTATTGTGATTTCGAATTTTGGTGTAGACCATCTTAATTCTCATCAGCGGCTCTTAACGCCTAGAATTAAACTCAACTTCTTCTATCAATCTTATAAGAAAAACCGTTGAAACCATGTACTAATTTTCAGAATGGTAAAATGTAAACAACAAATAAAAAGGCAAATTAAAAAGGTCAATTTAATTTGTTCATATATATATATATATATATATATATATATATATATATATATATATATATATATATATATTATGTATACGTGTGGGAATGTATTTCAATTTGTAATTACTTTAAAATATTTTTCATTTATAAGAAACACTGTTTTTACGATGTTAGCGTAATAACTTCATTTGTTCACCAGTTAAAAGAAGAAACCACTAACAATGACATTTAATACAGGATTATTAAGCATTTACATATTAGTTTCGCTTATACGAAAATCCATTTTTGTATTTTTCTGGATTGTCTTGGTTTCAATATCGATCCCGTAGTTATATGTACTTTAAAGTGGAGGCGCAATGGCCCAGTGGTTAGGGCAGCGGACTCGCGGTCATAGGATCACGGTTTCGATTCCCAGACCGGGTGTTGTGAGTGTTTATTGAGCAAAAACGCCTAAAGCTCCACGAGGCTCTGGCAGGGGATGGTGGCGAACCCTGCTTTACTCTTTCACCACAACTTTCTCTCACTCTTACTTCCTCTTTCTGTTGTGCCTGTAATTCAAAGGGTCAGCCTTGTCACACTGTGTCACGCTGAATATCCCCGAGAACTACGTTAAGGGTACACGTGTCAGTGGAGTGCTCAGTCACTTGCACGTTAATTTCACGAGCAGGCTGTTCTGTTGATCGGATCAACTGGAACCCTCGACGTCGTAAGCGACGGAGTGCCAACAAACAAACAATGTACTTTAAAGGACAGATTACCAAATTATTTTCTTTGATAAGCACAACACCAACTTAGCACGCCGGGCGAAATGCTCAGCAGTATTTCGTCTGCTTTTACGTTCTGAGTTCAAATTCCGACGAGGTCGGCTTTGCCTTTCATCCTTTCAGGGTCTATAAATTAAGTACCAGTTGCGTAGTGGGGTTGATCTAATCGACTGGCCCCCTCCTCAAAAATTTCGGGCCTTGTGCCTAGAGTAGAAAAGAATAAACACAATACCAACATCTTTAGAGAAAGAAATCTATTGATTTAATTAACCTTAATTTATCGATCCAGTTTGTGATGGATCCACCATATTTCCTATTCTTATTATTTTTATTAACTTTGATTGGTACTTAATTTATCGAGCAGCCAGAATCGTTAGCATGCTGGACGAAATGCATAGCAGTATTTCACCCGTCGCTACATTCTGAGTTCAAAATTCCGCTGCGGTCGACGTTGCCTTTCATCCTTTCAGAGTCGATAAGTACCAATGAAGCACTAGTGTCGATGTTATCGACAAATCCACCCCCCCCCCAAAAAAAAATTCCGGGCCTTGTGCCTCTAGTAGAAAGGATTATTTTATTAGCTTTAAATTGTGAAGGTGCATGTCCCAATGGTTAGAGTCCTGCACTCACGATTGCCAGGTCATGGATTCGATTCCCGGACCAGGGTGGAGTGGGGGTGCGTGTTGTGTTCATCGGTAAAACACTTCATTTGAAGGCGACGTGCTGGCAGAATCGTTAGCACGCCGGGAAAAATACTTAGCAGTATTTCGTCCGTCTTTATGTTTTAAGTTCAAATTCCGCCGAGGTCCACTTTGGGTTTCATCCTTTCAATGTCGATAAAATAAGTAGCAGTTGAGTACTGGAATTAATGTAATCGACTTATCCTCTCCCGCGAAATTTCTGGACTTGTATCAAAATTTGAAACCGTTATTTTACTAGTTTCAATCATTGGACTGAAGTCATGCTGGAGTACCTCCCCCTTTCTCTTGTGAAAATTGACACCAAGAAAGTGATTTCGCTGAAACCTGAAATAAAACAAAACAACATAAAATATTCATATTTGAGGTTATTTTTAAGTATCAAAGACATTGGTTTCTTACTCTGAGGACGATTTGGATTAGTATTCAAATATTTAATGAAAAGGGTTTAACCTACGAATGGAAAGAGAGTTGCTTGAAAAAGCGAAAAATTTAAGAGTGGAATTATATTTTGGGTTCCATATTGACATTGTAAGAATTTAGAATATTCGAGGATGTGATATAAATATTTTTACGGTGGAACTCGAAGTAGATAAAGCTATAAATAACAGCATGGAGAATATTAGGTTAAAAAACTCTGCCTTGGATAGAAAAAAATCGAAGGCTGTTCTTGAACCATTTTCTGAAATGTTTAGTTGGCGTGTAGCCTGGTGGTTAGGATGTTCGGATCATGACCATAAGTTCATGGGTTCAATTCCTGGACTGTGTCTTTGTGTCGCTGTGTCTTTAAGCAAATCACTTCATTTCCCGTAGCCTCAGTCTACTCAGGTGCAAACGAGTACCAGCCGGATGCTGATGCGGGCTCTTTCCCTCCAACGCTGACATCGAAAGTGTGACTGCTAGATCAATAATAATGAAGCCGAGGTGTCTACGTCTGTTCACACTTTCATAGCCTCTAAATCAAAGGTATGAGACATTTTGTCATTGCTGTTTTGGCGGTACCAATTGGACGTCACTGATTCAACACTGACGTATTTGACATCAGTCGTTTTAATGTTTCTCTCATTCTCTCCCTCCCCCTTTCTCTGTTTATGAGTGTGTGAGAATATTTCTTTGTATTTGAGAAGAGGGAAAGTGTTTCTGTCAATAGTGTTCAATAAACAAATTGTAATATTTTTTTCTCTCTCTCTCTCTTTCTCCCTCTCTCACTTTATATGTATATTTTTGCGCGAGCGTGCATGCGTATTTGCTTCCATGTCGCAAAAATAGGCTGAATGTTTAGTCAGCCGTGCCAAATCAACTGCGCCCAGACAGCTGCACCACATTGTCTTATTCCACCTAAAGCAATTAGTGAAGGCATGGTACATATTATCTATCCACGAGTGACAGTTGGCCTTAGAGTACTGTACTATGATGCTCAACATAAATCATCTTCTGAACTGACAATTCCGATGGAACGATAGAAAATTACCAGCATCTTTTGCAAGCAATTTATCCAGTATATAGAGAATCACGTGACTACATTTATTTTAAATGTGAACGTTGCTGCGCAAGTTCGATTGCTGCTGTTAAAATGCAAATCAGTATGTAAATTCACACGTGTTTGCACCCGATACCAGTTTAAAAATAGTAGTATTATATATAAGATAGCATGAATAAATTACACACAGACACGCGTGCGCAAACTCATTATCGGTTTTAAAAGAGCATAAGTAACTTAAAGGATCAGAGTTTCGTGCATTACTCTTAATGCAAGAAACTATTGACCCTCGAGTTACTTATGTAACTTTGTAACTGTTTCACACACACACACACACACACACACACACACAAACAGACATGTGTACGTGTTTGTGCATGAATTTACAATCGTATGTGTATATATAATATTTACACACACACACACACACACACATATATGTAGAAACACACACACACACACGTCTACATATCGAATTCTATTTCTGTTTATTCCACTAAATCTCTCTGTGTCGCTGTCTGTCTATCTGTCTATTCACACACACACACACACACACACACACACACACACACACACACACACACATACACACACACACACACACACACACACACACACACACATATACTACACTCAGATACATACAAACCCATATATGTGTGTGAGTGTGTGTGTGTTTGTGTGTGTGTGTGTGCGTGTTCAACAAGATCAGTTTTATGTCTACTTCATTAGTTTTGATCCGTCTTCTTTCACACACACACACACACACACACATATACAAACTCGCACACACACGTGCGTGCGCATGAACACACATATTCACACAAACAAACGCATGAATACAGACACAGACACATGTCTTTATGTACGTGTATTTGTGTGTGCATTTCTATACGTGCTCTTGTGTATACGCATACCTATTTGTGTAACGTGTATGAGCATGTGTGTATCTCTCTCTCTCTCTCTCTCTTTCTCTCTCTCTCTCTCTCTCTCTCTCTCTTTCTCTCTCTCTCTTTCTCACTCTTTCTTTCTCTCTCTCTCTCTTCTTCATCTCTCTTTCACACATACATACACTCATACACGCACACTTATTAATTAATAGAATGTTTCGGTTTTCCAATAATAGAATACCTACTTAATTAGCTTTGATCTCGTATTCACTTATTGTTATTATTGTTGTTGTTGTCGTTGTTATTGACGTCATCGTCGTCGTCGTAGTCGTCTTTGTTGATTGTCCTCATGCGTTGACACGAGACACTCCAGCAGAAATAGTCTTGTTTTCCCACGTGATGTCTCACGTGTTACTATTTGAACCAGGTACGACAGGAAACACGCAGGCACACACACTCACTCACACACACACACACACACACACACACACACACGCACACACACATACATACATAATACATACGTGCATACACAGACACACTGACGCACATATACATACATACTTACCTACATATATATACATACATAAATAACGTACGTATATACATATATATACATACGTATATGCATATATACATATATAAATGTACACATATATTCATGCAAATAAAATTAGGCAAAAAACATTCATATACATTTATTCAGAATACACTAAGTATTGTATACATACCTACCTAACTTACTATCTACCTATATATATATATAATTAACATAATATGGTAAAAATTCGATATTAATTAATATCAATTTAATACCAAGAAATTAGCACATTAAAAAAATCAGAAGGTTCATGAAAAAATTTTTTGGAGATCCTAAAATGATTATAGTACTTGTGTATATAAGATTGACCAGTGACCGGTCTGTCAATATGCTAGAAGAAGCTCACTTAAAAAAATTCTCAAATACGGATTCAGCGGAGCAAAAACAGGCGGGCTAGACCAGTGAAAATTGTACATACCTCGATTATCTGCAGACTATAGTTTCAAAATCAATACTTCCAAAATAAAAGTATCTATTTATCTTCAGTACAGATTGCCGATATTTTTACAATCGAACAGAATCTCGTGCTAGTTGTCTTCAACTAGTGAAAGCGTGCACGTGATTCTATCCATTATAAAGATTAAAATTCAAAAGTCTTAGTTTTGGCGCGCTGAATCCGGAAAATATCTCTGCAGAATCCGTATTTGAGAATTTTAAGTGAGCTTCTTCTAGCATATTGACAGACCGGTCACTGGTCAATCTTATATATATATATATATATATATATATATATATATATATATATATATATACTTACATTTCACGCACGCTCATATATGATCTTTTATTCTTAGATCACCTCTAGGACTGCGGCCATATTGGAGCAGTGTTCATACAATTAGTGCAGCTTCTATAGTCTTTAACTTTTGATGAATGAGGGAGTTTGATGCTGTTGACTGCAGCTTCATTTCTTGCTGTGACATTGGTTCGTCAACAACGTCTGGTTGTACATTATCCAGGGACTTTCTGAATACATTTATATCCATCTCGTGGAGATTTTTCAGTTCTTTTGACAAGATATTAAAAAACTGTGGCTCTTGGAACCCTAGGCTGTTGCAGTATCGAACGTTGATTTGTCGATGAGAAAATTAGGACCCTCGGAACTATGCAGTGACGGCCAGTTCGGGAATTGGTATAGTACTCAATATCGAAGTTTAGCATGAGCCCTTCAGGGATCTTCCAAATATCGGTCATTACATAGCTTGTCCGTTTTCATTTCAGGGAGTAGAATTTTAATACTTTCAACCTCTCTCAGTAACCTAGCTGTTGCTTCGACGCAATCATTTTTGTGAAGCATCGTTGGATTGTTTCTAGCTCTGCTGTTAGTTTAAGACTGTTTGGTGACCGAAATTCTAAGCAGTACTCGAGGCGGCCGAGGAAAACAATGATCTTCACAAACGCAACATGCATTCTTGCTCTCTCACACAGAATGATCTCACGATCGATCATGCCATCCTTTTGTACATCTCATTGCTGTCTTGGTAATGTGTTCCTGAAAAAATACATCATTAATCAATGACCCCGGGTCATGTACAGGCTGTGACACAAGAATTGCAATTCCTCCACATCCTGTGTATCCTGGCTGCGGGATATTTGTGAGGTGAAGAAGAGAAAAGGGTTGAAATTTTCCAACATTAAATTTTCTTCGAGCGGTGCCCCAGCATGGCCGAAGTCAAATAACTGAAACAAATAAAAGATAAAAGATCTACGTTGCATTAAGTTTCTACGACAGGTTATATATATATATGTATACACACACACACACACACACACACACACACACACACACACACACACACACACACACACATATATATATATATATATATATATATATATATATATATATATGTGTGTGTGTGTGTGTGTGTGTGTGTGTATATATATATATATTAGCATTTATTATATTTATTAGCATCTAAAACTATTCGTTATCAGCTTTTACAGGAAAAGAATTGTCTTCGTGGCATTTTTATCGGAAAAATGTTAAAATATTACACCGAAAAGGATGCAACGGCTCGTGTTACTTTTCTGGTATAGATTTTTTTGTGTCGTCTGCCACTGCTTATCGTCTCATGCTAATTCCGACAATAAAAGTCTGAAGCCTATGATGTCATGTAATTAATATTAATTTTACAGAACATTAGAAGAGAGATCTTATGAAAAATAAGTAATACAGTTTCAATCATCCCATAAATATTTTCCAAATTTTGAATAAGGAAAAAGAGTTATCTAATTTTACATTTCACCAAAATTTAATCCTGTTGATAATTTCCATCGTTATCGACGACTCCCTTCCATCTACTCATCAAGTTTTTTTATTCAATTGGTGAAAAACTCTTTTGGTTTTGATGAGTAGGAAGAGATGTCAGTTTTGACCTCTTTGGGACTTTTGAGTACTAATCCATCTAAATGTAAGCTTTGAAACAAATGTAATCAGAAGGAGCGACGTCCAGCGAATAACGTGACTGAGGGATTTTTTCCGCAGCTAAGTTCTTCGATTTTTTCTGATGTAATGTTTGTAACATAGGGCCTTTTCTTCAAAGCAGCATCCAAACGATCTAATTGTTGACAATAGGTGTGAGTAGTAATTGTTGCATTAGTTAGTTGCTGCTCAAAGTGGATGACTCCAATGCAATCCTACCAAACAGAAAGAACCTTTTTTGCATGGAGGTCCCTTTTGGGTTGTGCTTTAGCCTGTTCTCCATAACTATTACCTGCGTCGTTTAACATTTTCATAAAAATTCATTTTTCATCATCAGTCGCTATATATAACCATCTTTCCCATCTGGTTATCGACACACGATCTGTATCCGATATACTGTGAGCAAGGGATCGTACTACTCCCCTCTAGCTCGATAACCAGCTAGAAAAGATGTTTTCCTGTTTCCTGTGGTTAAAAGGTAGTAATATAGTTCTGCGTAGGGCGGCCACCTTACGTTGGCAAATAAACTTTACTGGCCAGTATCGTTACTACTTAAATCTCATTTAGAGATTTTAAAACTAGCTGTTTTACTTGTGACGGGATCAGCGACTGTCTGTCACTTCTCTGCTTATATATTGTGAGTAAGGTCGAGCGACTGCCATCTCTAGCCGGCAGTTATCCAGTACCGAGAATGGGAAATAACCCAGAAACAATGGTCTGCTGGTACTGTTAATAGCTAGAGAGGAGTAGTACGATCCCTCGCTCACAGTATACCAGACACAGATCGTGTGTCGATAACCAGTTGGAAAAGATGTTTTTCTGGGGTTAATAGGTAGTAACATAATTCTACGTAGGACAACCGCCTTACGTTGGCAAATAAACTTTGCTGTTCAGTATCGTTACATTCTTAAATCTCATTTAGAGATTTTAGAACTAGCTATTTTGCTCGTATATAGTATATACACACTTTTAGTTTTGAAAAGGTTATTGTGGTACGTTTTGTGAGTCAGCAAAGTGAACTACGTTCATCTTCTTGTTATCATGGACTTTTCACCACCGGATGCCAACAATTCTAAATGGTAAGTCTTTCCTTGCCAGGGCATAATTTCTACAACAAGCCCCAATCTCGTAGTGACACACTGTGACAAGGTGGCTTGCGGACTTAGGCTAAACTCATACCAGACTCAGTAATGAGTTTATCATGGAGACAAGCCGACTGGTCTCCTTACCATATCTCTGGAGTAAGTCCATCACCAGTCTACCAGTTACTGTTTGAAGAGCAGCACAGCCTTTTGGTTGCCTTTGATTTGGAGAAGGGTAAAAAAAACAAAAAAACTCTGAGATAGGAGTAGCATGATTCCACTGGAAGACGCTTTTAAAGCGTCCGTTCATGGAAATATTGCATGATTGGCGTGTGATGATGCGTGGCTGAAAGAGGTTCGAGAGGAATGAAGAGTCATATTAGTTGCTTAAGAGTGGATCTTATTGCATGTGATGGCAAATAGATCATTGATATATAGAAAAAACATAGACCGTGAGCTAGCCGAATCGTCAGCTCGTCGGACGAAATGCAGCTAAGCATTTCGTCCGTCTTTACGTTCCGAGTTCAAATGCCACCGAGGTTGACTTTGCTTTTCATCCTTTCGGGTCGATAAAATAAGTTGAATACTGAGGTCGATGAAATTCATTAGAACACCATCCCACCTCACCCCACCAGAAAAGATTTCAGGCCTTGTGCCTATAGTAGAAAGGATATACAGGAGCAAGAGAGCGGGGAATAAATCTAACCCCCAGGTACACTAGATTTTATTGAGTATGGGGCAGAAAGAGTTCCATTGACACACGCTGTGATTGTGTTTTCTAACAGGAAACAACTGGTTCAAGAGATGACAGAAAGATTGAACACATAAGCGGGTTGTTTTGATAGACCAATAAGTGAATTGTTGCTTTTATCTTTTATTTGTTTTAGTCATTGTACTGAAGCCATGCTGGGGCATCGCTTTGAAAGAATTTTTAGTCAAACAAGTCGACCGCAGTTCTTATTTTTTAAGTCTGGTACTTATTCTGTTGGTCGCTATTAATATACGGGGACGTAAACAAACCAGCACCAGTAGTAAAAAGAGGTGGTAGGGGATAAGCACAGACACAAAGTCACACACACACACATATCTATCTATCTATCTATCTATTTATACGACAGGATTCCACACAGTTTCTGTTTACCAAATTCACTCACAAGGCATTGGTTGGTTCGGGGCTATAGCAGAAAACACTTGTTCAAAGTTCCACGCAGTGGGACTGAACCCAAAAGTACGTGGTTGCAAAGTGAGCTACTTAACAACTCAGCCATGCCTAGGGGCCTATATGCTAGACAGTTGAAAGATTTGCTGAATTCTGGTGCCAAACCATTGGGTTCTTCTGTAGAGAAAGCCTCCATATTTTTTGTTCATATATCCTCTATGCAGCACAATTCTGCTAAATCTCCCTGAAATTCTCTCTTTTTTCTCTACAAGATTTCACCACCAAGTACTATCCATACATACCACGTGTGAAGGCACTTTCAGTTACTTCAAACCAACAAGGTTACCTATTCTGAAATTATCTGTTTAATTGCACCCAAACAATGAACTACATAACTAGCCCCTATACTCATCAATCTCTTCAGTTATCTCTGTTTCAATAAGTATCTATTCTGATCTTTAGAAATATGCTACAGTGGCGAGAAAATATTTTAACCTAAAACATGCTTTACAACGCTAACAGCATGTTATGTAGTTTCTAGTATGTTGTCCAGAAAATGTAGAAGATGGAAAAATGAAAATTTTCCTATCACGTTTCTTTCCTCGTTTTCTACTCTCTACACTTCCTACTAAAGACTTCATTAAAAAATCTTTCCTATTTTTTTCCCATCTTTAAACTTGATATTAAAATTAGTTTGTTTTAAAAGCAATAACAAGCATTACTCGGACTATTTTCCCACGTTCAATTGTCATGTTACTCTTGCTTCAAACCAAAACACAAATCAACGAATGAATTACTTGTTTTAGTCTGTCGTGTTGACAAAATAATTTGTACTTCTCACGTGTTTTAACTTGTTGTTTCAGTTGGACAACGGAGCTCAGCAGAGTTGACACGTGAGGTATTCGAATACTTTGTGAATCGGTCCGAATAGCTCTCATTCGGAATTTACTCTTCAACACGGACGTTCGTTTTTATTTCTTTCAGAGCAAACCAGAAACTTAAACTTAACCACACTTCTCAGCTATAATAAAATAGAAAACAAAATATTTGAAATGGGAACTGGTGCATCTAGTGCAAGCAATTTTAAAGCAGGTGTTACGCCTGGTAAAATAAGCCAAAGATCTACATTACGGAACCAAGAAAATATTGTCTATGCCAACATTTCACCTGAGTCCAACTTAGTACGAATGGACCCACGACCGAATAACGCAGCATTTCTATGCGGCGATGTAAATGGTTGGAACCATGTTGTGTGGAAAGGAAGCCACGAAACAAGTCGCAGAGCTAGCTTCAGTGAAGACATGCCAACTTACGATGGGAGTACTTCTTTTGTAAACCAAATAGTTGGATTCGGACATAGCTGTGAGTTAAGCAATTGCAGCAGAAATCTTAAAGATGGAGAATATCGTTGTAAGTTGAAAGATACTTTACGGAGATCAAGGCAGAGTAGTGTTGATACTATCAGTGATGTGGGACATGATATGAAGACAAGTTTTGAAAGAAAAAGCTTGGGCAGACCATTTACATACAGTAAGTAAATAAGGTTATATTTTTAATTCGTTCTCTTGGAAACAGTGTTAGGAATCCTTGACTTTCTCTGCATGAAAGGATATCTATATTGTCAGTTTTGGTATTCTATAATCAGTTTGTTTTCTATCACATTTGATTAGTAAAATGAATTCCTTTATTTAATGGCATAAATGACTCACGGGTATATTAAACGCATTCCCAACTTCAGCAGCACACATTCGGGAAAAAAATGTTTTTAGTGCAGCAAACCTTATGGGAGGCTTTACTTTGCGTGTAGGACCCATAGTAATTTTTTGAGATTAGTTTTGGGGAAAAAAGTGCGTATTACGTGCTTTCAAATCTGGTACAAATCAAGTTATTTTAAACTAGTTATTTCCAAACTCGGACTTGCTGAACAACAAATTCACATTTTTAGCGAATTTCTTAACTTAAATTCTGACGGAATGTTTTTAAAATTGGTATCATTTTACCAGTTCCTTAATTAATAGTTAAGCAAAAATGATGTCTGGATTTGGATATTCCTCATATTTATTAAGAGGTTTTACAGAGTTATTTATATAACTTAACTCTATGTGTAACCGTTTTAAAGTCTTCACAAATGTTTATAGACAAAACATATATCAAATCTTCAATCAGTATACGCACTTGAACTAACGTGGTTAGTGGTTAGGGTGCTGGACTCATGATCAAAGATTGTAGTTTCAATTCCTTGACCCATACGTTGTGTTCTGGAACAAAGCACTTCATTTCACGATGCTTCAGTTCACTAAGCTGGCAAAAAGAGTAATCCTGATGGATATAGAAAATTGAGCGTATAAGAGGGAGGTATAAGAGGGAACGTATAAGAGGCTAAAAGAGTGAAGGAGGAGTCTGTGATCAACTGACGATCCCATCCCCCCCACACACGCTCTCTCTAAAAGAAAATAATCACAACTAACTTGAACATGGAGAAGGTTCCACTTCAGGGGCCGGAAACGGTGCTGTTTTGTTGCATAAAATTTCTCTTTGAGGCCCTGACTACATTCCAATCAATACAAATCCACCTCGTCACCAATGTACCTATTACTTTAGAAGTAGAACACCTCACTAGACTCCATCCTGGACCAACCATTTGACGCTGAAATTGTTTTGAGAGTTTATCTTGCCACGCTAAGTGTGCGTGTTGGCAAAGGTGTTTTAGACACCTAAACAGGATTTGAACTCAGAATGACCTAAGAACTAGATCTGCTATCACAGCATATTTCGTTTGATACTCAGTCGCTTCTACCAATTGTGTTACCACGGAATAGTACTTTATCTGTAGACTGTAAAACGCTGAAAGTTAAAAAAAAAAAATGTGATCCGTCGGAATTTGAACTCAAAAGCGCGAAGAACGGGAACAGTTAACACAATACATTCTGCCCGACACGCTAAACCATTCTGCCAATTCTTGCTTACTCTCACGATTGTTTATTTAAATAAATTGCCTTAGTTTGTTTGCTAAATAGCTGAATGATCTCTTGCAGAATGGGGAATTTGCCTAAATAGATTTGACGTTGTGATGTACGTCATTCACAAGGGGATCAATGTAAAGGAAATTAAAAACAAAACGAAGGCGCAGGCAAGCCTCTGTGGTAAAAAAGTTTGCTTCCCAACCACATGATCTTGGGTTCGGTCCCACTGCACAGTATCTTTGGGGAATTCTAACTTAGCACTGGAGTGGCCAAAGCATTGTAAATGAATTTGGTAGGTGGAAATTGAAAGAAGCCCGACATATAAACACACAAATACACAAATACACAAACATATATATGTATACATATGTATGTATGTATGTATGTATGTATGTATGTATGTATGTATGTATCTATCTATCTATCTATCTATCTATCTATCTATCCGTCTATCTATCTATCTGTCTGTCTGTCTATCTGTAAAATGTCATCCGATAATCACTCCGGAAAGGAATATTCGGATAGAATGGGGCTTGCTAAAACTAGGCCGAAACAGCTGTAAGATTAAACTTCTGTTCATCCTCTAATTCCTTATATACTTTGTACTTCTATATGTAAACCAGGTTGGCAAAATAACATAGTCTGCCATGAACACCTGTGCTTTGGTTCTTTCTTTCTTTTTCTTTCTTTTTTTGTCACTTTTGCTATGAATTAAATTAATGAATTCAACGGGATACACCGTCTGCAAGTAGTTGGGTTCAGCATATTATCCACCATTTTCTAATTGTTATACAAATTTTGGGTAAAACCTCCATTTTTACCCGCTCCCACTGATTGCACCTAGTATAGCACTAGTGTAGCAATAATTGGGTACCCTCCCAGCAGTATACTGGATAGATACAACCCCTTAGTGGGTTGAACCCCCAACCCCTAACTCTCTCACGTTATATATATATATATATATATATATATATATATATATACGTATATATATGTGTGTGTGTGTGTGCGTATGTGTATGTGTGTATGTACATATGTACGTATACATATGCATATATGTACATATACGCATACATAACAGATGTATATATTATTTCTGTGTGTATACATGTATATATGCATACGTCTATCTATATCTATCTACCTATCTATGTATCTATGTGTCTGTCTATCTGTCTATGTATCTATCTATCTATCTATCTATCTATCTATCTATCTATCTATCTATCTGTCTGTCTGTCTGTCTGTCTGTCTGTCTGTCTGTCTGTCTGTCT